>NC_043003.1:97132630-97142630 GCF_006345805.1 Octopus sinensis
AGATTTGAACGAATATAGCACATTAACCCTTCGCCAGTTCTATCTTATGTATCACATGTGTTACATAGGATATATTTTTCTGGTGTCTATGCATCATATTCGATATACATTCCCAATTTTTTTTTATCAACCACGGGAATAAAGAGAAAATTATGAAAGGAAAGCTTTACATTATTCAAAACATATGAAACAAGGGTTAACAAACAGTATGAAAACGAACATGGACATTTAGGGCAAACTTATGAAAAGGCTTTGGGCAGGCAAAGAGTTAAGGAATCATTTATCACATGAACTAAGGACACTGAAAAATCATCTTAGATGAACTGGAAAAGACGGCTTAGGAATGGAAGAAAATGCTTTAGACAGGCAAAGGGTTAAGCAAGGAGTGATACTAGAGTAACTCGACCGGAAAGGATCCAAGTGAATATGTTCTACAGTAGTTGTTTACTGTTCCAGCTTTAAAGTAACTGGGTTAACTTTTGAGATATTCAGTCTCGGTCTGTATTTAAAGAAGATCAAGATACGCTACTCTGCTTAACTTTTCCAATTCTGTATGTTCTTCGGGGAGTTTGTGAATTTGTACTTCCAAAACCATAATTGAAAATGTCATGCTTAAAAACAATAAAATTCTGTAAGATAGAGAAAAAAGTCTGTGTGTGTATCGTATGATACACGAAGGAATATTTGACTAATGCTGCTTGTCATATTTCTGCACCCCGGTTGATATCACGAGAGCGCTAGCTTTTTCTTAATTTGTCGAGATTAGACACTTGTCGATCAATAATAATGCTTGTAAACTAGCCAACATCACACTAACAAATTAATTGAACTAATTACATTTATAATTACTCAGCAACTTTTGGTCTTTTGATTGAACACAAGACCATATCTTTAAAAAGGGAGGCGGTGAATATTTTACGAAATTGACACTAGTCTCAACTTTTAGAAGTTTAATGTATGATTTAATAGTGCCTTTCGACCTTAACGCTGCAATGGAACCCCAAATATTCGTTACAACATCCATTATAACCAATATATACACGCACATGCACACACATACCTACATATATGTGTGTGGTGGTGTGTGTATGTGTACATTCGACGCAGCAGCTGCGGACTGGTCTCGTGGTTGGCAGGCTCCGCACCAGAGAGCTAGACGTAATTGGGGAAGATCTCTAGAGGCTCGGCGTCCCCTTGGAAGGATGCAGAGGGGTTGACTCGGGACCCTGGTCGGCTCTACGCATGATGACGTCTCTGGGACCACTGCAGTTGGAATGAACCCAGCCCCATCAAGCAAGATAATGAAGCAGGCAAGCAAGAGTCACATATATATATCTACCAAAAAGTACAATGTTATTGTTGTGGGGAGTGAAAAAAGCCAAAGTTTCTTCCGGGAATAGTTGGCAAGAGTGAATTTCATTTCATGTATCGTATTTACCTATATATACATCGGTGTGTGAGAGCGTGTGTAAATGTGTGTGTATGTGTGCGTGTGCGTGCGTGCGTGTGTATGTGTTTGTACAATTTTGTAGAGTAAGCTAATAGTCGACGGGTCTTATCTGGAAAATCCCGAAACCGCCCTCTAAGTGTCCAGAAGCATCATCAACAACATCAGTGATACGTATCTTGTAACGATAAATACACACACGTGCACGCACACACACACACACATATATAGTGTCGGTGTGTGTGTATCTATGTAAATATCCATATATGTATGTTTGCGTTTGTGTGTGTACATGTGTGTATGTACACACATATTTTTGCACGTATATGTTTAAATTGCGCAAGACACTGGCATCTGTCATTACCTAGAGACCAACTATTCTATTTCCTCCTTTAATATTCATTCCATTTACTTCATATCCACATCTTTTACTTACGTATGCAATCTATTGTTTTTTTATGGCCTATTGATCTAGCTAACCTAACAATTAACAACAATACTGCATTGTCACACACATACAGATATAGAAACCCTAGATTATTTTTTTTTAAACTGAAAACATTTTAAAGATGTTCATGTATGTGTATGTAAATGTATCTAAAATCCGTGAAGTGCATTTTTGGGGCATCAAATTTGATAAAAAATATTTTAACAACATTTCACAATCGTAATATCGTTCTTCAAACTAGGTGGAAACGAGTAACTTGAAATCATGGTACATATTATATATATATATATATATATATTTATAATAGGATTAGCTCGTATACGAGTAGGTATATATTTGTAAAAAATGAAGTTCGAAAATGCTGCTGTATTATACAATTTTTAATTTTTATGTATACATTATAACATGTTTCAGTTCCTGAAATGAACCTTATCAAAAAAAGTTATATAACTTTTTTGATAAGGTTCATTTCAGGAACTGAAACATGTTATAATGTATATATAAAAATTAAAAATTGTATAATACAGCAGCATTTTCGAACTTCATTTTTTACAAATATATATATATATATATATACATACATACAGACAGACAGACATACACACATACATACATACATTACATACAAGTACATACAGATACATATATACAGAAATAGATAAATATACATAAATACATACACGCACACACACATGCACACAGATAGATAGAACGATAGATAGATAGATAGATAGATAGATAGATAGATAGATAGATAGATAGATAGATAGATAGACAGACAGACAGACAGACAGACAGACGACGGACAGATAGATAGATAGATAGATAGATAGATAGATAGATAGATAGATAGATAGATAGATAGATAGATAGATAGATAGATAGATAGATAGATAGATACAGAGAGAGACAGAGACAGACGGACAGAGAGACGGACAGACAAACGGACAGACCGATCGATCGATCGATCGATCGATAGATAGATAGATAGATAGATAGATAGATAGATAGATAGATAGATAGATAGATAGATAGATAGATAGATAGATAGATAGATAGATAGATAGATAGATATAAAGGTATTTAAAACAAAATAAGAAAGTATTAACAAAATGTAATGAGAATAAAAATATTATATATCATTTAAGTGATGAAGAAACATCTGCAACACCAGACTTTATGGAAACATATAAATCTTAATTTTTAACAAGAAATTTCTATAGATGCACAAATTATAGAAACAATGAAATTAAAAGAATACACAAAAACCACATCACTATTCGCGGTACTGGTATCGATTGGTTGAACAGTATGAATTATCATTATTTTGAAATAGCTGCGTGGTAAGAAACTTGCTTCCCAACCATGTGTTCTTAGGTTCAATCCCACAGCGCGGTAAATTGGACAAGTGTTTTCTATTATAGTACCGTGCTGACCAAAGCTTTTGTGAGTGGATTTCGCAGATGGAAACTGCAAAAGGCTCGTCATATATATATATATATATATATATATATATATATATATATATATATATATATATATATATATATATATACGTATGTATGTATATATATATATGTGTAGATAGATTGATAGATACGTGTGTGTCTGTGTCAGTGCGTGCGTATGTTTGTCTCCACCGCCACTTTACAACCAGAGTTGGTTTGTGTACGTCTCCCTAACTTAACGGTTTGGAAAAACGACAACGACAAAATAAGTGCCAGGCTTTTAAAAAAATAGTGCTGGGATCCATTTGTTCGACTAGCCCCTTTAAAATCGGTGCCCCATCATGGCCACAGTCTAAAGTCTGAACAAGTAAATGGTAAAAGATAATTAAATAGAATGAAGTATCTAACAATGAAAGTATTTACATTTAGCATTATGGTTCTGATAGCCATCCGTAGTTAAGGTTGATGGTTTTCTTAAAAGGTTTTCATGCTGTCAGATGTATCTACATGAATTTGAAGGAAGGGAGTGAGCCTGTATGAGATGCCATTGATGTTGTTAAGGTTCCATTTAAACTGTTGCACATCAGCACCTGCATTAAAGGCATGAACGGGAAGAAGATTCCAGTGGGATCGATGAATAGGGAAAGAAGGATTAGGCATGGTAAATAGTATTGAGAGAGTAGAGTCGGACGCACCAAGGATGAAGAGAAGTGGAGGGATGAGTGGTTTTGGATACGAGACTGCCCAGCGCTGGAGGAGCTGAAGCCATGATAATAGTGATGGAAGAGACAGAGAGATGGGACAGCTCATCTGTGGGCCAGACGCTGGAGTGTGTCCGTTAGTGATGGAGTACCAATCAGCCAATTGACCTTTCACTGGATGTAGCCCAGGATGCCAGTGCGCGTAGCAGTAACGTCTCACAAATGAGAGCTGTACTCTGTGTCTTGCCGACGTTTGCTCATCTGATCGGACACACGCACACACACACACACACATACACACACACACACACACAAACACACGTACACACACGCACACATGCATACACATGACAATATATTGATTTCAAATTTTGGCACAAGGCTAGAAATTTTGAGGTGAGGGGTTAAGTCGATTACTTCGACCCCAGTATTCAACTGGTACTTATTTTATCGATCCCGAAAGAATGAAAACTAAAGTCGACCTCGGCAGAATTTGAACTCAGAACATAAAAACGGACGAAATGCTGCAAAGCATTTTGCCCGCTGTGCTAACGATTCTGCCAGCTCGCTGCCTTCACACACGACAATATATTGACACACGATCTAATTAACTTGAAAGAAAATTAACAGGTGAAGATCTGCTAGACTGAAGCTGCAAGTAAATAAAATAGACTTGATAGCAGGGCTACGAGAATAAACAGTTTGTAAACAAGTTATAATTTAATAAATAACATTCTGAATTCAGTTATAGAAGCGGTGAAATTACCACATTAAATAAAAATTATAGCACTGTACATGATATCCGAATGTAATCTTTGCGATCAATTTTCAAAACATTAATCGATAATAAAATGATTTAAATGCCAGATTATATCTTTAACATCACTTCATGGTTAGGGCTCATGAAATTAAATTGATGGATCCGTGTTTCTCACTAGGCTATTTCTACATATGAAGATGGACTGAAAAGTTCATAGGCTGACTATAAAAGAGTGGTGTTTGAGCTGCGAAATCTTGCATGTATTAATTTCAGCCATTTTTATTAATAACTGCATTGTTTCTTTCCAGTTAAACTAACGTCTGACTGCTCAAAGAAGACTTCAGATGTTACTTGTAGCGACTTTACTTGAGAATACACAAAATTTGGCATCGTGGTATTATCAAGTACCTTCAGAAAAAGGGCTTAACCCCCTTAGATATTCATGCTGATATACTTGCTACATAAGAAGACGTTCCAGCTATATCAACAGTGCAAATGTTGGCTGTGGTATAATGAAGGCTGACGATATTGGTTAATAAATAGAAAGAGAATTCAGTGTGAGAGAAGATATGTCCGTTTATTAGCAAAGCATACGCAGTAATGGCCTCTTACTATTAGGGACCCCAATGTGTTCTTTTAAATTAGAGAGTTCCCGTAATAGTAGGTGACTAATGAAAGGGAGATAACACCACATTGGCAGATGAATTTAAGAGAGGAACGGGGAGTCTGGGATGACTCAAGGACTGGATTCACCACATGGTGATGAATGACAAGCAATTGACTATAAATCAAATAGACAATGCTACGTGCATATCCCATGAGACAATTGAGAATATATGTATGTAATAAGGCGGCGAGCTGGCAGAAACGCTAGCACGCCGGGCGAAATGCGTAGCCGTATTTCGTCTGCCGTTACGTTCTGAGTTCAAATTCCGCCGAGGTCGACTTTGCCTTTTATCCTTTCGAGGTCGATAAAATAAGTACCAGTTACGCACTGGGGTCGATGTAATCGACTTGATCCCTTTGTCTGTCCTTGTTTGTCACCTTTGTGTTTAGCCCTTGTGGGTAGTAAAGAAATATGTATGTATGTATGTATGTATGTATGTCTCTTCTATTGTTTTTAATTATTCTAAATCTTCCATTGAGGAGTGAGCCGGTTTTCAACAAAGATACAAGGTTCCATCTTTGGAATGTAGTTAACATAGACAAATCCACATTTGGAACTTGAGAAAAGTCTTCCATATTTTTCTGTTCCACTCACTGATTGCACCTGTAATGTACGAATCAGCTTATCCAGATTCTCCTTTAAGGATTTACTAACAAAACCTAGCGCTCCAATTATTATCGGTATGAATATTAATTCATAGTCTGGATATAGAAGCTGGAATATATATCCTCTTTTTATTTGATTTTCAAAGAGATATTTATATTTGCAGGGCAGCTGACCTCTATGATGGTACATACTTTTGTCCCTCAGTCCCAAACATATGTATGTATGTATGTATGTATGTATGTATGTATTATGTATGTATGTATGTATGTATGTATGTATGCATGTATGTATGTTTGTATGTATGTATGTACGTATGTATGTATGTTTGTTTGTATGTATGTATGTATGTATGTATGTATGCAGGCATGGTCGGGTCGTCAGCGACTAAACCAGCAACCCCACCAAGCTTGCTTGGTGAGGAGGGTGTTTATTGGACACACTGCGGGATGAAAAGCAAAACCCGTCAAAGGGCGGAGGAACTCTTGAGAGTCAACGGCCATCCAATAAATGTCTTAAGGATGTATCATGCGCGGGAACATAGAAATAATCGGACTGAATACCCGATCGCGCGATTAAACCATTGGGAGTGAAGGACTCCTAGCTTTTGTTAGGGCATACTTCTAGGAGAAGGTAACTCAGGTAACTGGGATAACTCCGATATAAAACCTGCGGCTCGGTGGTTACCGATGATGTTGACTTGTTCTTCTTTTCGGATTATGGCTGCTGTTGCTTAGTGAGTGGGATTGACTCAGTGCACTGCCTTTCCTCACTTTAAAAAAAATCTTCTTGCACAGGCATTGCACGATAACAACATTGATTAAGCTTCGTGCAATGGCCATACTCGATAACGAGGGGCAGCCACCATGTATGTATGTATGTTTGTTTGTATGTATGTATGTATGTATGTATGTATGTATGCAGGCATGGTCGGGTCGTCAGCGACTAAACCAGCAACCCCACCAAGCTTGCTTGGTGAGGAGGGTGTTTATTGGACACACTGCGGGATGAAAAGCAAAACTCGTCAAAGGGCGGAGGAACTCTTGAGAGTCAACGGCCATCCAATAAATGTCTTAAGGATGTATCATGCGCGGGAACATAGAAATAATCGGACTGAATACCCGATCGCGCGATTAAACCATTGGGAGTGAAGGACTCCTAGCTTTTGTTAGGGCATACTTCTAGGAGAAGGTAACTCAGGTAACTGGGATAACTCCGATATAAAACCTGCGGCTCGGTGGTTACCGATGATGTTGACTTGTTCTTCTTTTCGGATTATGGCTGCTGTTGCTTAGTGAGTGGGATTGACTCAGTGCACTGCCTTTCCTCACTTTAAAAAAAATCTTCTTGCACAGGCATTGCACGATAACAACATTGATTAAGCTTCGTGCAATGGCCATACTCGATAACGAGGGGCAGCCACCATGTATGTATGTATGTTTGTTTGTATGTATGTATGTATGTATGTTTGCATGTATGTATGTATGCGTTAATACATGCGGGTGCGATGTAACTACTTTGCGATGAAACTTCAAGTGATATGTTTTAGCGAGGAAATTACTTGCATTGAATTATCCGAATGCCGTACTGTCTGTATGCAGTGTTTAATTTATGTAGGCACCCCAGTGAATGATGAGACGTATAGATATTTCAGTCACTGATTGAAGAGGACGTGTCTGGGTTCAAACGCTACGGTCTCTCTACCCAGTTTTATATTATGTCCATGCGCACCCTTTCTCTTCCATTATGGAATAAGTAAATCCTAGGAATATTTTAATATATGTCCTTATGTTTTATAGGTTCGGGCACGTGCGACAACACACACACACACAAACACATACATATTCACACATATGTACATATATACATACATTTATATATGTATACATACGTTCATATATGTGTTTGTGTTTATATTTTTTTATAAACGCATGCATTTGTGTGTGTATGTGTGTGTGTTTATATTTATTTATAAACGCATGTATTTGTGTGTGTATGTGTGTGTTTGTGTGTATGTGTCTGTGCATGTAAGTGAATGTATGTATGCAGGTAATGTGAATGAATGCGTGCAGAAATTACTTTTTCAAACAAGTATCGTTAGATTTTATTGGGATCATACTACCTATTTCTTTACTACCCACAAGGGGCTAAACACAGAAAGGACAAACAAGGACAGACAAACGGATTAAGTCGATAATATCGACCCCAGTGCGTAACTGGTACTTAATTTATCGACCCCCGAAAGGATGAAAGGCAAAGTCGACCTCGGCGGAATTTGAACTCAGAACGTAGCAGTAGACGAAATACCTCTAAGCATTTCGCCCGGCGTGCTAACGTTTCTGCCAGCTCGCCGCCTTCATTGGGATCATACCACCTGTTATATCACACTAATTGCTTTTGTATATCGTTCATTTAATTGATTTTATTGTCAAATCTCTTTCGTCCTAGCTTGTGTTTCTATTCATTACAGTGTGTGTCTTCCAAGCCTTCTCTACTGACATAACTTACTTGACTTTTGCTCTTTGTTCTCAACTAGTAAATGATCAATGTTACAATATTTATATTTACATATTCTATGTGCGTAACTCCAGATACAAATATATATATATTCACATGCACACATATGCCCACACATACACACACATACAATCAGACACGAATGTTTGTATATAATATCTCTGTGTGTGTGATTATAATTGGGATGGGGGTGATGGTACTCTGTGTACTATTGTATGTACTGGGCGATTGTGTATGTAGGATAGATATTGCGTTGAAGATGCATTGAACATTTGGACTTTGGATTTTAATATTAATTACATTCACACGTATCTAAGTAAATCTACAGTATATGTATGCTTATGTGTGTATTTGTGTGTTGGTATCTATGCTGTTTTTAGCTTTGCTTCTTGCTTGTCATTTGTTTTTTACGTTTTATTTTTTATTTTTTGCATATCTCATCCTTTCATGTGTGCGCTTTTTAAAATTTATCCTTGTATGTATGTATGAGTATGTATATGTATACATTTATGGATATATGTATGCATGCAGTAGTTGATGTCATTTTGAGATTAGAAGAGTACTAAGAAAAATTAAGCTTGTATACCGTGAAAAAATATATATTCAAACCAGTGTGAGTGAACACTGTTCAGACCGAGTCATACATGTAAGCAAAGCAACACATATGCGGTCATAAGTGTGTGTAGCTCTGAATCACTATAGGCACCAACTTGTGTATACAAGTTGTAGATATTCAAGTGAGTTTGTACGCTTTTCAGTGCTTGTAGACGAGAAAAAAATGAGTCTCGATCCAAAAATGAATTCAGTGATAATGGTTATCTATAAGTAATTAAAAATCCAAGGGTGCCTGGAATTATGGTTATGTATGTTTAATGGGTAGGATATAAAGTTAATTGGCAATGTTAACCGTCTCAATGAGATAAGCAAGCGTTATGCATTAAAAATAATCTGGCGTAGCCGAGTTCTCGCGAACTGAAAATGAAGCAGTGCTATTAAATTGTAGATAGCAGTAGCATCTAACAGAAATGATATCAGGAATTCCTGCTGATAAATGAAGGTAATATAGGCAATAAAATGCAATGAGACAAATGTATGTGGTGCGGTATGCTTATATGTATAGTGTGGTGTACCTTGAGGTATTCTAAAAGCATTATGGCAGAATATAGACAAGGAAACAATTTTTTTAAATATGTTGAGTAAGTAGGAAAATATGATGATGTATAAAAAATAATTGGCAGTTTAAAACATTTACGTCTCCCATAAAGCCACCCAATCAGAAATGCACATTTTCTTTCTCTTTATCAAGCGTTAGAGGTAGTTAACGTTGAATCTTTAATGGTTGGAGAGTAAATGCGAAAGGTATACAAGGTTTTACTATTCTATATTTTTGAGATGAGGAATTATGTACA
>NC_043003.1:97147630-97152630 GCF_006345805.1 Octopus sinensis
AAAAACTTTGTAAAATTTCAATTTTTCAACAAGAAAAAATAAAGAGAATATATACCTTGAGGCCTTCAAGCAGGCGATCCACATGCTATAAATAACAGTAAAATCTCACAAAACTGCGATAACATAATGAAATTTTGAAAATTCATTACAAAAGAACTCATAATAGAAGGACTAAGATTTATCCTAGAAAACAATTATTTTATATTTAACAATGACCACTTCCGTCAAAAATCGAGGAATGCAATGGGAACACGGACTGCACCTTCATTTGCGAACCTGGTAATGGGCTATCTCGAGATTAAACTATACCAGAGAACACTCGAGAAATACGGAAACTCTTTTTCCACCTACGTTCAAAACAACTGGAAAATTTATCTCTTCATCCTCTGGAATGAAAGTATAAAAAAAAATCGACGAATTCCAAACACTTCTCAATGAAATAAATGAAAACCTCCAATTTTGCGATAGAGTACAACCAGGAGCAACTACCGTTTTTAGATATCCTTAAGAAAGTCGGGAACAAAATAGAGACAGATATCTGTTATAAACCCTCTGACTCGAAACAGTACCTGCCATTTGATTCTTGCCACCCGAGACCCACCAGGATGAATATCCCATTTTGTTTAGCCAAAAGAACATGCACAATAGTATCAAACGCAAACACTTGTTACACACGAATCCAGGAATTGAAAACGACACTCATCAATAGGAATTACCCACAACACTTAATCAACAATACGATCCAACGAGTACTTAAATTAAATACACAAGAAATTAGACAACCAAAACCAACCAAGGAAGAAAAATTGAAAACCCTGCCTTACATTTCCACACACAACCCACATAACAACGAGGCCTTCAACACCATATTCCACAGCACAGCTCTACTCAAGACAGACCCAAAGATGAATCAAATCCTCAAAACACACACAATCATCAAAAGTAAGAGATAACCAAAATCAATGAAAAAGATTTTAACCCAGACCAAATTGCCCTCAACAGTAACCACTAAGCCGGCAGTAAAAAAATGCGGGAGACTCACTGTGGGATTTGTATCAACATAATAGAAGGATCAGAACACCGATTAGAACAAGGCCATAATTTCACCATAAAATTCACATGTGCATCGGAGAACTTGATTTACTTAATTACATGCTCGGGATGTAAACGGCAATATATTGGACACACAAAAAACAGCCTACGTCAGAGGATGGCGGTGTGCAAATCTCAAATTAGAATTCCGAAATACAGGAAAATACCTCTAAGCCAGCACATCGATGAATGTGATTCCATCAAATTTCCCAAATTCACAACGTTTCCACTATACAAATTCAAAGACAATGCTAGCCAAAATGAATGCATTAGCAGGGAAATGCATTTCATGAGAAAATATCGATCGAGTCTAAATTCTCTAAACTAGCAACACTGGGATTTTTTAGATGTATGTGAATGCATATGTATGTATGTGTGTATGTGTGTATTTATGCATGTGTATATATATATATATGTGTGTATATATATGTATATGGGTATATATATATATATATAATATATATATATATATATATATATATATATATATATATATATATATATGAAATATATATTAGAGATAAAACCACTATTATGCAACTCAAACAATGATAGACATAAATAACAAGTAATATATAATAATTAATTTTTTTCCAAAGGTATAAAATGAATGATAAATATAATACAATAAGTAATAAGTAATATATACACATCCACACACATACCCATGCATATATATACATATATATATATGTATATATATGCATGGGTATGTGTGTGTATGTGTATATATTTGTAAATATATATGGGTATGTTTGTGTGTATGTGTATATATATATATATATATGTATATATGTATGTTGGTGTATGTACATGCATGTGTGTGTATGTGTGTATATGTTTATGCATATATATGAGTGTATGTATGTATCTATGTATGTCTATGTGTATATATATGTATATGTGTATACAGGTGAGTGTATATATATATATATATATATATATATATATATATATATATATATATATATATATATAGAATTAAAGAAAATGGTTCGAAAAACCCGATTTCTATTAAAACCACAGGGAGAACATCTTTACTACGACGACTATTAATATTACTGATGCTAGTTATTCGACGGCTATAGCTACTCCTAAGAAAACAAGTCTTGACTACACTATTCAATTTACAGAGACAGATAGTAGTAATTTACGGTCAGAGTCAGTTGAACTCATCATGCTAACAGAACCAAAGGATATTATCACTTTTTCTTGCAGGAAAAAGGAAAATAAACTATGAATTTTAATCTTAATTTTAATTTCAATTTAATTTTTTAATAGTTCTTTTCTCTTTACATATTCCATTTTAGTACATATTTTTGATAGGGTTTTTCAAAAACCGAAACATGTAAAAGGAAAATTTACCCAATTTTAAGAAAGTAGCATTTTCGTTCTTGTTTTTCACACACACACACACACACACACACACACACACACACACACACATATATATATATATATATATATACATGTATACATACACACGCATATACACATATCTTTATATCAAGTATATATACATTATGTATGTGTAATTCACAACTTCACTTATCATTGATTGTATTTACCTTAGTTTGTCACTCGTTGCAATATTCTTGCTACCCCTATCATATACTCTTTCCTATTGCAATTCGGAAAATGGTTAAATTTTTGTTGATGAGAAGTGCACAAGCTAATGAGAATGTTAATGATTTCATTTAAATCTGTTATGGCCGTGTCACTGATTAATTTTTCTGTGTTTTCTTGCATCACTATGAGCCAAATTTTTTTACAAGTGAATTCCAAACCATACTTATTGAAAGAATACAAAGTCTTCTTATATAAGGTAATTCATCTTTAGAAGCAGTAAACAAAAAAAAACGCCGTCTGCAAATCTTTGACTATTAATCTTGCACCAATTTTCTCTGTGCTTTAAAAATCCTCTTGGGCGTCTGTCATGATTTGCTCAGGAAATAGATTGAAATACCTTGGAGATATTGAGCAGCTCCTATGTTTTTTTCAAACAATTGCATTGTTGTTTAGAACAGCATGCGACCTTTTCTCACAAACATTTCGTACTCTTCCAATTAGAGTCACTTGTACGTCTTCAGGAAATTCTCATGTTAATTCTCTCTTACATGTCAAATGCTTTTTTGAAAATCAACAAATATACACAGACTGTTTAAAATATGATCTAAAAATGAATTATATTAAAGTACAATTTTCTAAAAAAACATGCAGTTGATAGGGAACCATGGATGGAAATATATACACGGTGCGTTCACGATTATTTAAGATAATCGCATAAAACACACAAAAATAGAATTAAGATTCGATTCTAACAAACAACATACATATAAATAACTTCTTATAACCGAGGTTACCTTTTAAGGCTGGTGTAGTTCGCCACGTCATTCACGTTTATATGAAACAAAGCAAATTAATAATAGATCATCGCTACCAGAAAGAAAATATTTCTGCTAATCATGTAACAAACGTTGTTTTTCCAATAGTCGTTTGACAAGACATATCTGGACACAATACCAATGATTCTGCGTTGCATTTAGTTGAAAAGAAACTTCTACCTAATAGCCGTGTTAAAAGCTGTAAATAATCAACTTGGCGGAATAAAAGCATCTTTACTTTGAGCACATTAATAAACAATGGCCATACTTACCATTGAACTGAACATATATATGAATGAATGGATGACTAAAGAACGGAAGTTAGGTAATCACTTTCGTTAGCTTACAACTGTTTCTGCCATAAATAACCGTGTACTAGAGCTGAGTGTCAGTACGACATATTATACTTTCCCAGTACATACTTGCATATTTGAAACTCTTTAATACTCTCACTATGGTTAAGGGAAATCATATGTATATGTATATATGTATGTATATTTGTGTGTGTGTATATGCACATGTATGTGTATGCACATGTGTGTATTCATTTTAAAACAAATGAAATTAATTAGTACTCAATGCATAATCTAGAAGTATTTATAATAACAGCAGTGAAAGAACTGGGTTTTCACACTTGTTTACTCCGAGTAAAGAAAGACTGTTGTCTACAGGTATTTTGATGCAAGACTCCGTAACATGAATGAAATTATGGGTCCGTTATTGAGCAACCTTGTTCCAATGTCAACAAAATGGCTTCCTAGTGTGCATTGCATATTATTTATACAATGCCCCCCGTTCTCTAGAATTTTATTTACTTTTTCATCTTACATTTATTTACTTTCTCATGTTACATTTATCTTTCATAGCTATTACTCTTTTATAATCAAGGCTGCAAACGGAAAGAATTGTTAACACGCCGGACAAAATACTTAGCGACATGTCATCTGTTTTTACAATCCGAGTTCAAACCCACCGAAATCAACTTTGCTTTTCTTCCTTTCAGAGTAGATGAAATAAGTACCAGTTGAGTACTAGGGTTGGTTTAATCGACTTAGTCCCTTCACAAAATTCCAGGTCTCTTGTGCCTATAGTAAAAAGGTTTAGCTTCATTATAATTGTTATTTTTACAATGAATTCATTATCTCAACTTTCTCATTTTCTATACGATCTCCTTTGTTTTCAGTTGTTTTATCTATATATGTGATCCGATCAATAAGTATCCGGACTGGCACTATAGTAACAAAGCTAAAGCACGCAGAGTAATGCCGCTTGGCACAGACTGACCTTGAATTCTGCTGTGCAAGCGCATCTTCCGTGTGTTTACAGCAGTGCTTGGGAGGAAGGCGTGTAGCGTGTGATCTTCGCATTGAGTATGGCAGAGAAAGTTGGGCAGAGAATCTGCATCAAATTTTGCCAAATGTTTTCAAACAGTTTTCATCATTCTCGACACAATCAAGGAAATCTTGTGCAACTGAAACTTCAGTGTCTCTTTGTTCAGCTGAAAGCAGTGCTGACACAAACTTG
>NC_043003.1:97155130-97160130 GCF_006345805.1 Octopus sinensis
CAAAAACATACATACATACATAATTGATGGCTACAACTCGATTTTGAGTTGTGCCATAGCTTTATTGTTCTCTTAAAGCAGCGCTTGTGTGCAATTTCAGCCCCAACAAAGACCCTACACTCTTTTGCACAAATGCGGTAACGATGGGCACCTCTTACAGCAAGTATTCTGAGAATTATCACCCATGCTTGCACATGCATTCATTTCATCGTGGAATTTTTTATGGAGCGTTTTTCTTTTCTTTCTTTTTTCGGCTACGGAAGCCATTTCATACAATATTTAATAGAGATGTTCAAAATCAAGCGAAGTTTGAGTCTGAAGCTTTTTTTAAAGTGAGTAAAGGACTAGAAAAGAAGCAATCTCATCCTCTAAACAACGTATATGTAAATATATATGTATATTTCACTTCATATATTATATATATATATTTATTTAAGCAGCAGAAAATTCAACAAAATCTGTTACTCTGAGTTTCTCGTTGCCGTTCATCAGACAGTTTTTGCTAGCAAAAACTGTCTGATGAACGGCAACGAGAAACTCAGAGTAACAGATTTGTTGAATTTTCTGCTGCTTAAAATAAAGCATATTACTCTACCACTGGTATTTGAGTACTCTTTTTTCCACCTTGTTTCACATTTATGTGTTTACTCCGGTATATATATATATAGATATATATATTATTTATATTAAATCTTATATTATTTATATTTTTAAATTACATATATTTACTTTTTTAAAAAGTTTTTGTCATGTATGTATGAGATGCTCCGCGCCGGCCACTGGAATATTTAATCACTCTATGGAGCGTTTGAGTGTCGGTTTGGTATCTGACACAGGATAGCCTACCTCATGGGCAGGTAGAAGCTCTTTAATCTTGGTTGGTAATCTACCTAGGAGAAGGAAATCTCCAATATAAACCTTGCGGCCTAGGAAGTTCCCGGTTTGGTCAATTCTCATGTCACACCGGCGAAATTTGGGGGGGGGGCAATAGGTGAAGGCATGGTAGTGCAATCTACACCCACTGAAAATTATTCATCTGCACAGGTACTTCTTGTACACCAAATCTTAGTAAAATCACTGAATTAGTTGGCAGAAACCTAAAAATGCACTTGCAACTTACTCAGAAATGTTTCAAACAGATTCAGTAAATGGCAAAAAAAGCTTAGGAACGTCAGGGGAAAAGGGTTGACTCGGCAGGTGTCCCAGTCTGTCATCCTGCCACTGTGGTCAAACAATCTTCAAGAAGGAGAAAATATAGATACCCTCTGAATTTTGTTTGTTGGAATGTGCGCACTCTTCTAAATGATGATTTCTACAAGAGGCCAGAAATGTTTATTGCAGGTGAGCTTTAAAATATTTCTTTGATATAGCTGTGCTCTCTAAAACTCGTCTCTCTAGTGAGGGTCAAATAAATGAACCTACTTATGGATATATTATCTTGTGGAGAGGCCTACCTGAGGGTCAGCGTAGAGAATCTGGTGTTGGGTTTGCTCTCAAGAACTCAATATCCTCCGTTGCAGAATTTCCAAGTGGTATATCTGAACGAACCACGTCATGCCGTATAAAACTGACAAAAAATAGGTTTCTTACCGTTGTCAGTATTTATGCACCAACAATGTTTCATTCTGATGTAACTGTAGGACAGTTTTAGGATGACCTAGTACAATTATTGAGGAAAGTACCAATTTCTGACAAGCTGGTGATATTGGGAGATTCCAACGAAAGAGTTGGAAATGACTACATTTCATGGCCTGTTGTAGGCCGACCTGGGATTGGAAATGTAATAAAAATGGGGTATCTTTTTTGATATTTTGTACTGAGAATAATCTGGTTGTTACCAACACTCTGTTTAAGCAGAAAATTAAATATAAAACCACCTGGATGCACCCAAGATCTAAGCATTGGCATCTCATAGGTTATATTTTTGATCATAAGGCGTGATATGAAAGATGTTTCTAGTATTCAGGCCAAGAGAGGAGCAGAGAGCTGGACTGACCATCGTCTAGTGCGTAGAAAAATAAATTTTTCGATAATGCCTAAAAGTCGACAGTCTGGTGCTAAGGTACCCAAAAAGTTAAATGTTGCAAACTTCAAATCACCAAGCGACTTGCGAAGATTCCACAATAGATAGTATCAATCTATGGGAAGATTTCAAAGCAAAAGTATTTCAGGCTGCAAGTTCTTCAGCGGAATTTAAATATTGTAAGTCCAGTGACTAGTTTTCAGACAAATCTCCAGAAATTCATGATTTACTTTTAGAGAAACAAAACTTAGGCAAAACATACATACATATATACATACTTACATGCATACATATATGCATACATACTCTCGCACGTGCACACTCACACACTTATTGGTTCATCAATCAATTAATATCGCAAAAGAAAAATCGTAATACGATAAAATATTTAAAAGGGTTTATTTAGATATCACTCATTTTTCTGTATTAGATATAAAAATATACTTAAAATGTAATATCTATCATTTCAATGACGATGAAATCATAGATATTTATTTTTTAAATATTTTTTAAATATCTATTATGGAACATTGAGTACGTGAATTATCTAAATAAATCCTTTTAAATATTTTATATGCTTACACACACACACACACCAAACACACACACACACCACACACACACCACACACACATATAATATATATATATATATATATATATATACATATACATTTATATATATTTGTATATCCATGATTTATGGACACACACATATACACACACACACATACATACATATATATATATATATATATATATATATACATATATACATTTATACATACATACACAAACACATATGTGTATGTATATATATATATATACATATATATACATTTATGCATACATACACAAACATACATATGTATATATATATATATATAGATAGATAGATAGATAGATAGATAGATAGATAGATAGATAGATAGATAGATAGATAGATAGATAGATAGATAGATAGATAGATAGATAGATAGATAGATAGATAGATAGATAGATAGATATCCGGTTGGTGCAAAAGTAATAGCCGATTTTAAGGACTCTATTAAAAATGAAAAAGCCCATGATTAAAACATTTATTCGTTAACATAATTTCCATTGCTTTCTAGAACTTCATGCTATTTGTTAACAAGCTTATAAACGTCACGCTTGTAAAACTGTTTAGGTTTTGATGCGAAATGTGAACCTAACTCATGTTCAACCTCTTCTCTTGATGTCAAGCTAAGACCATTCAAATGGTTCTGTAGTCCCCGAGACAAGTGATAATCAGGAAGAACATGGTCTGGAGAATATGGAGAATGAAGCAATATTTCCCAACCAAACTTTCCCAAGAGATCTATGGTCAGTCGAGCTGTATGAGGACGAGCGTTATCATGGTGGAAAATGACACCCATTTTGTTGACTAAGCAGGATCGCTTTCTGTTCAAAGCAGTTCTCAAACTATGAAGTTGATCACAGTAGAGATTAACAGTAATTGTTCAATTGTTGTCTAATAATTTGTAATGGACAATTCCTTCAGCATCCCACCATACACTCAACATGATCTTCCTTGAATGAAGTCCTCCTCTTGATTGTTCAACAGGTCTTCCTCCTCGACTGATCCACGATCGGCAGTGTTTAACGTTATGGTAAATGATCCACCGCTCATCACCTGTAACAAGCCTTCCTAAAAATGGTTTCTTAAGGCGTCTTGAAAGCAATGACTGACAACAAACAACACACTGTTGCAGATTCTCTGGAGACAGTTCGTGTGGGACCCAATTTTCAACCACTGAAACGTTTCTGATCCTTTTCAGTTGGTGTAGAACAGTTGCATGGGCTACGTTAAACTGTTCTGCAAGTTCTCTACAAATAGCGGTTGGATTTTTTGTGACAACAGCTTCCAACGCTTCGGAATCAAGTTGTTTTGAACGACCTTCTTTTGGCTCGTCTTTCAAACTCAAATCCCCACTTCTGAAGCGAGGAAGCCATCTCCTACAATTTTCACTCACTACATCCTCCCCATAAACTCTCTGAAGAGACTTTGCTGCTATGCTTACATTGATACCTTTATGAAACTCATAGAATAAGATATGTCTAATATGATCTTTAGATGGGACAAACGTGGCTGCGAATATAGCAGAAGATTATGCCCAATACAATCAAAATTTAAAGAAAAAATGTATAAATTACTAATTGTGACATTCTTAAAACATTGTAAGAGGCACAATTTTAAAAAATACTATCTGAAACTATTTTCTAAAACATCGGTCATAATCTTTGCACCAACCTGATATTGGTAAATAGTTTTTTTCACTTATCGATAGACATTTTCCAATACATCTTAAATATAGTAAACTCTTTAATAGACATAACCTATAAATTAGTCTTAGTTCAACCCCAAATTTTAAAAACATAATTATACACAATGCAACACAACACGAAGCCGGCTGTTCCTACAGGGATAAATACTTGTGCCCACTAAACAGAGCTTGTATAAGCGAGGCCATTATTTATGAAGCCACCGTAAATTCTACGGCTAATAACACAGCTTCGTCAAAGAGTTATGTGGTTTTCACGGAGGGAAAATTCAAAGCAAGGTTCAACAATCACACCTTAAGCTTCACACACTGGGATAAACGAAAAACTACCAAATTATCCAGTCTTATATGGTTCTTCAAGGAACAAGGTGTCAGCTATAGAATTTACTGGAAGATCTTGGCCAGGTGTAAACCTTATACCAACGGTAGTGGCAAGTGCTGTCTTTGTAATATGGAAATATGGTTCATCTGGAAAAGTTCCTTTGACCCCGCTACATGTCTAAATTCAAGAACTGAACTTTTTGGAGACATGTCCATATTTGACAAAATACCTGTTATGGTTTTGTGTCCCTCAACATCATGGATAGAATCTGCGTTTTTACTATGTTCCTGCACAAACTTTCCATATGTCTTAACATCTTTAAAATTTATATATATATATATATTTTCATTTTT
>NC_043003.1:97162630-97180130 GCF_006345805.1 Octopus sinensis
AAGGGAGTCGATGCCTTTGAAAGAGCACGTATTCTTCATGAAGAATTTAAGTATGCTGCTCGAAAACGCACTGCTAGTATAATGAATGGGGAAAGCTTGGTCTGCAATATTTGCAGTCATGTATGTTTGTCAAGAGCAGGTCTCGTTCGTTACCAACGGAGCTGCAAGTGTAAAGTATACAGTAGTCTTGAGCATAATGGTTTTCTTCGGTCACGAGTGGACGGCCATCGTCATTATGTATGTATGTATCTATGGATGGATGGATGGATGGATGGATGGATGGATTCATGCATCTATGTATGTCATTATTCAGTTTTATTTCAAGATTTCTTGCCAATGAAGTGCCGGTTTCTTACCTAAATCCAAGGCTCCTTCATTAGAATTTCAACAACATGACAGGGTATTTTTGCATGTATGTATATGTGCAGCTTTGTATGTTTTGCTTTATGTATGTATTTTCATGCATATAGTTGCATATCTAGACATGCTCACATAAACGATAAATTTCTGAAAAGTTTTACAGGTTTTTACTGTAGTTTTCGAATCAGCTTTCTCCTTTCTGATTTTGAGAAGCCTAATTTCTCAAGATTGGTATTAAGGCAGTGTGTTACGTATCCCAGTACCTCAATAATTAAAGGTATAAACCTGAACTTGTAATCTGGATAGAGTAACTGCAGATTTCTCAATAATTTACCATATATATGCACCTGAAACATAAGTTCGATGAAATATACAAGTGGGCTAAGAAGAATACCATGCAGTTTAATACCGAAAAATTTTAAGCCCTATGCTATCAGTATGCAAAACTAAATGCAATACCAATTAAATACACAGGACCTGAAGGGATTACAATTCCATAGAAACAGTGAGTGTGAGACCTGGACATTTACATGAGCAATGATGCATCCTTCCATGTGCATGTTGCTAAGTTGGCAAGGAAATGCAGGCTGCTGACCGGATCGATTCTTAGAACTTTTAAAACGAGAGATCAGAAAACCATGATGATCCTCTTGGGGACATTTATCCTAAGCCGCTTTCGCTACTACTCCCAGCTACGGTCACCAACCAGCATAAAATTGATTGCAGAACTTGAGGCAATTCAACAAAAATAGCCTCTGTGCAGCAGAGAAGTTACTCCCTGGAAAGATATACCGTAATATACATCTGGAAGATCCTGAAGGGACTTGTCCCAAACCTTGATGCTACTTGTACGATCTGTGTATGGATGCGTGGATAGATGAAGTGTCAGCAACCAATACGCCAGAAAAAAAAATAATGCTTGTCAAAATGACAGCTGTTCACACCCTAGAGTCAACGGAATGTTCTCCTAATCGTAAAAGAGAAATATTGATCTTTAATAACCTTTATATGGCAGTAGCTTAGAGCTTAGTTTCTTGTTCATCTCATATTAAAATGTATTAAAGCGAGTGCATCTGTTAAAACAATTCCCATAAATTGATCAAACTCAACTTATGTGATCTATCGCTGTGAAATATCGCCGGGTTGTTTTATACAGAGAATAAAACACAAGGCCTACATTGTAGAAATATGTGTGTGTGCGACCGCGCGTGCGCATGTGTGCTTCTGTGCGTATGTCGTGGGTGTGTATATATATATATATGTTTGGACGTATGTGAATAAATGTATATTCGTGTGTCTATGCTTGTGTGTGTGTAAATATTTCTATACATATATATATATATTTGCATGTACGTATATATATATATATATATATATTTGTATGTACATATATATATATATATATATATATATATATATATATATATTTGTATATACATATATATGCATATACAATATATATATATATATGTATATATATATACACATGTGTATGCACATATGTATACGCTTGCATATATTAAGCAGATTACCTGTATGAGAAGCTTCAGGCAAAACTTGAAATTTGCAGTCATCCCAAATATATATAATATGAATAAAAAATTTGTCTCTACTAAAGTATCGTTTGTAAGTTAACTTAAAAAATGATGTGTCACAGGTAAAGCAGTACTGTTTCCTGACCAGACTATCAGCAGCTTAACCAGTAACACCATTGTAGGATCTCAATCATGCAGGATTACAAGGAGTTACTGTCAGCCTTTTCCAACCATATATATGTGTGTGTGTGTGTGTGTGTGTGTGTGTGTGTGTGTGGTGTGTGTGTGCTTGGACGTATGTGCATACATATATATGGGTGTGTCTATGCGTGTGTGTGTCTAAACTACACATTCTTTATTTTTTCTCCCTGTTTCTTTCTGTGTTCCTTTCTGTGGAAGAGCGTAAGCTCGAAACGTTAAAGACTTTTTTTCATTTCCTGAGCGTTAAACTAATACATCTGTTTGTTGTCTACACCATCTGTCTTCGTATTCTGTTTTTTTTGTGTGTGAATTCTCCCCATGTATGTGTATATGTGTATATACACTTGTGCATATATACATGTGTATATGTGTATATGTATATATTAGAAAGCTAGGAATTCCGTTTGAATCTTTCGTAGCTTCGATGTAAATAACACCATGTGATCTGTGTTAACCAATAGCAGTCCAAGTTAGGTTCTACGGACAAGACTACGAGAAGTTGAATGGAGCCGAATTAAAATGTTATTGAATAGGGCTGTGTCTCAGAAACGACACGGTAAACACTTCCTATTTCCTGAGCATCAAACAAATTTTTTCCTCGTGAAATTGAAAGATTTTGTTGATTTTTTAGTGTTATCTTTTCTTATATATTTTTTGCCCTTTCCCTCTTTTGTATGTGTGTGTGTGTGTGTGTGTGTGTGTGTGTGTGTGTGTGTGTGTGTTTGCGTGTGTGTTTCTGTATGTTTACGTGTGTATGAGTATTATCAGATGTGTGTTCGCGTGTGAGTGCGTAATTCTACGGGTTTCTGATTTTGAGATGTGGCCAGCAATTTTGATGGGCATTGGATATCGACCTGGAAAGGACGGAAAGTAAAGTTGACTTCAGGAGAATTTGAACTCAGAATCGGAAGAAATACTAATAAAAATTTCTTACTACTCTCGATCCAGCGTCCTCAATTTATCTATCAATAAACACCATTGTTGTTTATATTGACTAGTAGTAGTAGTAGTGGTAGTAGTAGTAGTAGTAGTAGTAGTAGTAGTAGTAGTAGTAGTAGTTGTAGCAGCAGCAGGAGTAATAGTAGCAGAAGCAGGAGTAGTAGTAGCAGAAGACGAAGAAGAAGAAGAAGAAGAAGAAGAAGAAGAAGAAGAAGAAGAAGAAGAAGAATTACATTATAATTATAAATTGCTTTATATATATAAATATATAAATATGTTTATGTAACGATATACCTATAGATACATACATACTTATATATGTATGTATGCATGTATTTATGTAGGTATGTATGTATGTATGCATGTTTGTATGTATGTATGTATGTATGTATGTATGACGAAGGCTATTGTTGCATTATTTAGTAACTATCAAAGAAGCCTCAAAAGAATGCGCCAGTCTGACCTCAAACGTATTTAAATCAAGATGAATGATTTATTCACGCGTTCATTCCTTTAAGCGTCGGTAATAGAAGCAAACTTTTTTGGTTTCGTATATATTGTAGTTAAATCAATACCATATCCTTTTAAATGAAAGATACTTTCTTTATTTGCCGCCTTTAAGGAAATAATAGACCATTCAATCTTAGTGCCTTGAGTGGCTTCTATACCCCTGTTTTTTATACACACACATATATATATATATATATATATAAAATAATTTAATAAATAAAACATGCATACATACATACATATATGTACATACCTACATTTATATGTATATATACATGCATATATGCATATATGAGTACAGGACACCACAAATAAACGTAGAACACAACGAGAAACGAAAACAAAATCAAACAAGGAAACGGACTTTTTTTAACAACGAAAAAACAGAGTACAAGACAAACAATGCAAGGAAAATACCCCTTCTTCAGCTGCCCCTGTTTCGACTCAATGCGTGTTTCGAAGATATATATATATATATATACATATATATATATATATCTATATATATATATATATATTATATATATAATATATATAATATATATATATATACATATATATAGTAAGGAAAAAAATTTTTAAATGCAGAATGCTCAAATGAAAGAACATTTTAATAAAATGAGAATTGATAAAATATATAAATATATATTTATTCAACCGGTTTTCGTCATTGTATGACTTGTCAAGAATATTTATGTTTTTAAAAGTTTTTTAAAAATTAGAAAGGGGAAAAAAAGAAAATTGCATTGTTTTTTGCAAAAGAATAATGATAAAAATGTACAAAAATTAAAAAATAAGTACTCCGATACATTGTGACATATATACATACATGTATACACACATACACACACACATACACACACACATACGATCGTTGTATAGTCATTCTTAATACCTCCAGGATATTTCACGCGCAAAATATAGCTGTAGTGCAGGTTATAGAATAACTTCCTTTCACGACGTGAGAGCGTCCAACACAGTCGGTTCACTGGTGTACACGATCCTGGAACACTGGTGTTCCATCCAGAAATAATCGGACCATTGTTTGCTGATTGGTGTTTATATCTGCCAACCGAACACAAACATTTTTTATCCGTTGGCAGATATAAATAATCTAATCTATGAAAGTATAAACAAAACCGACGTTCTTTGTTGAGGCTCAGCTGTCCGAAAATTCATCGCTGACGAGATACATGTGAAAACGTCGGTATCCCAGAATCCCATACGCCAGTGAACTGAGTGTGTTGACCGCACTGACGTCATGATAGGAACAAGTTAATCACCTATAACCTACGCTACAGCAACCAGCATATTTTGCATATTTTGCATGCGTACCTGCCAGCAAGTGTCAAGAATAAATAAGCAAATAATCGTTTCAGATTTTGCTGTTCAACGTGCAAATAACGATTGTGTATGTGTGTGTGTGTGTGTGTGTGTGTGTGTGTGTGTGTTGTGTGTGTGTGTGCGTGTGTGTGTGTGTGTGTGTTGTGCGTGTGTGTGTCTTATGTGTCTTGTGTGAGGGTGTTTGACCAAATTCTGAATACAAACATGACCGAACAGATGACAGACCATGACCACCCTTGCAGACTAAATACTGATTGTCATTCATTGCGCTGCTTTCAATTCTCTTTTATCTTTCGTTTTTGCAATCGTCTAAAAAATGTTAGTTTATTATTAGTAGTATATAGTTTATTGCGTCTAGTCTTAAAAACCTAATATCTAGCTTAGAAAGATATTTGTCATATTCATATCTTTCTCAGAATGGTGTAAACTAACGGAAGAAGCTTCAACCAAGAACTAACTTCGCGGTACATTCTCAATTTACGGCATCTTCTAACGTTCGTTTCTTTTCCCCCAGAATAAAGTAAATTTTTTTCTTGATGGCGCACAAACACCCCCCCTCTCTCTCTCTCTCTCTCTCTGTCTATCTATCTATCTATCTCTCCCCCTCTCTCTTTCTCTCTCTGGTAACACACGCATACACACATATGTATTTATCTATCTATCTATCTATCTATCTATCTATCTATATATATATATATATATATATATATATATATATATATATATATATATATATATGTATATCATCATCATCATCGTTTAACGTCCGTTTTCCATGCTAGCATGGGTTGGACGGTTCAACTGGGGTCTGGGAGCCAGAAGGCTGCGCCAGGCCCAGTCTGATCTGGCAGTGTTTCTACAGCTGGATGCCCTTTCTAACGCCATATATATATAATATATATTTGATTTACCTAATAGTGGTTTTATCTCTAATTTAATTTACATATATATATATATTTATTTATATTTATATATATTTATTTATATTTATATTTATATTTATATTTATATATATAATTTTAAAATAGGATAAAATCTTTATAAGAATTTATCAAGTTGTTAACGTGAAAAACCTTGTATGGGAAATTTTATTAGTTATTCCTTTTAAATATATTTATTTATATTAAGAGCATTACTATACATAAATGCCTCGCGCTAGGATGGACTCCTAAAGTCAAAACTACCATAATAAACAATGTGTTTATTATGGTAGTTTTCACTTTAAAAATATATATATACATATATTATTTTCTACACTATGCACAAGGCTAGAAATTTGAGGGGAGGGGGTCAGTCGATTACATGGACCCCAGTACCCAACTGGCACTTAATTAATCGACCCCAAAAGGATGAAATGCAAAGTCGACCTCGGCGGAATTTGAACTCAGAAAGTAAAGACAGACGAAATGCCTATTTCTTTACTACCCACAAGGGGCTAAACACAGAGAGGACAAACAAGGACAGACAAACGGATTAAGTCGATTACATCGACCCCAGTGCGTAACTGGTACTTATTTAATCGATCCCGAAAGGATGAAAAGCAAAGTCGACTTCGGTGGAATTTGAACTCAGAACGTAGCAGTAGACGAAATACCTATTTCTTTACTACCCACAAGGGGCTAAACACAGAGAGGACAAACAAGGACAGACAAACTGATTAAGTTGATTACATCGACCCCAGTGCATAACTGGTATTTATTTAATCGACCCCGAAAGGATGAAAGGCAAAATTGACCTCGGCGGAATTTGAACTCAGAACGTAGCGGCAGACGAAATACCGCTAAGCATTTCGCCCGACGTGCTAACGTTCCTGCCCCAACTCGCCGCCTTCATACATGCATATATATATATATACACGTATGTATGTACGTATGTATACACATTAATACATATATGCATGGCCACAGCCTTAGGGCGAGAACATGTAAAAGAATAAAAGAATGAATACATCCATGCATACACACATTCATACATACATACATACACTTACACACACGCACACGCACACATACATATATACATGTGTGTGTGTACGCGCGCGCGTATGTGTGAAGGGAAGTGAAAATTACTTTTGTGGCGTTCAACTGAAATATAAGTGTGGTTATAAGCGATAAAATCCATGAGATGAACGAAGAGCTCTGAGTGGCTTGGTCTTAACTCTATTCTCTTTAGTATTAATTGGATAAAAAGTAAATGTCCAATCTAATAGGCAACAGCTTCTTGTTCACAATCTTTTTCGGTTCTTCTACTTACACTTGCCATATGGATATCGATAATAGTAGAATTAGGAAATATGTTCATGTGGGCGTGATCTCATGACACGTACATTATCCACTCCACTAGATCGCTTTCTTTTGTATACATATAAGTATATGTATTCAAATTTAGTCGAAAATGAATGAGTTTGAGAGTAAAATTTTGTTTTCTCCATGAATTTAATAACTGCCATATCGCGTCATGTTATAATTTGATAGAGATTTTATCAAGCAAGCTATAATCGCTGCAGGTCAAATAGTATGATAAAAATATAGTTGTTTCTTCAAATTAAATCAACCATTCTTAAAATACCCGTATGACTTCACTGACGGAGATTTACTGTTTTTGTCGTTTTATTTGTAAGTGAAGTTGACGTCACATAAATCAATGAATACTCCCTCGAGAAATAAATGTTGGTGGTTTATGGTATTATTTTTGTTTTTGCGTTGATTTCTGTTTTTTTGTGCGTGTTTCTTATGTTCTTGCAAAGAGACGGTGTTGCAGCGTGCACAGTATGGTTTGAAAGAAGTAAAAATAATGAAGATAGGTTATTGGTGATGCGGTGGCTGCTATTGTTGCTAAAGTTTATTGTTTTGTTAGTCATTGTTGGGTTCAAAAACAGAAAACTATATTGTTTAGTTTTGAAGGAGGTGCATGTGAGCCAACTATATTTATCGTACTAATTAAATATTGCTCGTGAAGATAATTAACATTAATATTAAAAGCTCAACATGTATAATAATAATAATAATATAATAATAATAATAATAATAATAATAATAATAATAATAATAATAATAATAATAATAATAAAGATTCAGACAAATACATAACAAAAACACCAGGACTTACAAACACATATAGCATACAGAAAATTGCACTACTAGGCACTGCACACATCCTACGCAGAACACTTTCCATACAATAACCATCAGAGCATCACAACAAATCACAGCACATACCCAAGGCACACAGAGCTGCGCTCGGTAGTGAAGTGAAAGCACGCTATAAAAATAAAACTACTGAATGATAATAATAATAATAATAATAATAATAATAATAATAATAATAATAATAATAATAATAATAATATAATAATAATAATATAATAATAATAATAATAATAACTGAAGCCAAGAGAGACAAAAATCAGGTAGATTCTCAATGTAGGTTATATAAATCAAAGGAGGAAAGTGTTACTCATATAGTTAGTGAATGTAGTACGCTGGCACAGAAAGAATGCAAGAAAAGACATGACAATCTAGGGAGAATAACCCACTGGGAATTATGTAGAAAGCTAGGATTTCACCATACTGATAAGTGATATGGACATGAACATAGTAAAGTGTTAGTCTGATCCACCTTTGCTACCAGCTAGAAGAACACAATCCAAACGTGCATTAAATAAGTCGTTCCAATCGCCCATTAACATTAAAGAAAGAGATGTCCCCAAAACAATCTTAGTAAATCTTACAATGCCTAGAGACATTTGGTTGTGCCGCTCCTATCGTAGAGTTCGTAGCTACTAGTCGAAGGAAACTTCCTTCGCTGCTGCTTACACTCGGAACCAACAACTAACAGTCCGGGTCCAAAATGCTTGATATTATCTCGAGACCTATGGTCCTTCCGAAATAACATCATCGTTCCATTCCCCTATTCCGGTAGACTAAGAGGTGCGTATCTCTCAAAGTTGTCAAAAATAGACACCAAAGTGTGTGCAACGGAAATCTTAGTCTTGCTAATGGCATCACATGCGCCCCTGCTTCCATCGTGACAATATGCATCTATGCAACCCACCCTTAGAACAATTATATTAGTAGACAGGAGTTTTCTTTCTAGGTTTTCTAGTTATTCGTGGTGAAGAAACTGTGAGTTTCCACACCAGTTCTCCAGTCGCCTGTTGACATCAATCAGGATATTACTTCCCATCAACACTATGCAGGTCAGTTTACCAGGGATTTTCTTGTGCTTTGACCCCTGTATTATGAACTTTGCCGTACTTCTTTCAAAATACGTGAGGGCTGCAGTGCGATGAGTTGAGGGTTGCACTACGATGACCTCTGATGGCCTCAGCTGCAAAAGAACATCGACGCAGCCGACGCAGCTTTCGCCAAGCTATAAGCTGGGAAACCTGCGATACATCGTAGAGAACTCTTCCATGTTATACGCCATAACTAGTAATAAACTGATTGACGTTTTAATAACCGCTTTATTTGTCATATTGAGCGTGCTTTTTTTATCTTCTTACGGACAATTATCTGATTACAGATAGATAGATAGATAGATAGATAGATAGATAGATAGATAGATAGATAGATAGATAGATAGATAGATAGACAGACAGACAGACAGACAGACAGACAAGCAGACAGACAGACAGACAGACAGACAACAGACAGACAGACAGACAGACAGACAGATAGATAGAAGAAGATAGATAGATAGATAGATAGATAGATAGATAGATAGATAGATAGATAGATATGTCTGTACATATATATGTATGCATGTATGAATGTACGTACATATGTATGTATGTTTGTATGTATTTATGTATGCATGTATGTATGTAATATGCATGTATGTATGTATGTATGTATGTATGTATGTATATAAACGTTGAGAGATAGATATACAGAATGTGTTTACTACTGAAAGGAGGTTACTTTCTTTGTTAAAGATTAATTACAAGTAAAAGCAAATACTCCGACTTCTAAGAGGCCAATGATCTATTGCTTATTTATTTAAGCTTAGAGGGGATTGTTTCTGCCTATACGTACATGTATATGTTAATGCTTCTACATCTACGTAAAGTATAGTTGCGTTGCGTTCGTATGTGACTATATTTGTTAACCTCTGTCCATGAAGAATAGTGTAGGAATTCAATGCGAAAGATCAAAAGTGTTACACGCTACATGCTTGCAAGTACTTGGTTATAGCTTTTGAAAATTCTTTATCCGAGGTTCCAAAATATGAAAAGCTCCAAAATCTGAAAACTTCCAAAATCAAAACGTGCTTGGTTTTTTTTGGGGGGGGGGTTTTTTGCTTGTTTTTTTTTTTTATTGATGCTATGACACGTCATAAATGAAAGATTCCACAAAGTACAGCTGTTGCGTGTTATTACGATACATGATTTTGTAAGCAGTGATCTTCATGCATTTCATTTTTGCGTTGTTCCGTTTTTTTTTTTTGGGGGGGGGGGGTGCAGTAACCACAAAACGTAATTTTTACATGATATCTGACGTTCACCTCTGTGTATGAGTGTAACATGACTAGTGTCACTACACGTGTATGTTTGTGTGTGTGTGTGTGTGTGTGTGATGTGTGTATATATGTGTGTGTGTGCGTGCGTGTGTGTGCCTCTCTGTGTGTGTGTGTGTGTGTGTGTGTGCGTTTGTGTATTATGCCAGATCGCTTTGGGGCGTTACTGGTAACATGTAACCCCAGTACAACCTGTTGCATGGTCGGGTCGTCGGCGACTAAACTGGCAACCGCATCAAGCTGGGACACCTTGCAGGACGGAAAATAAGACCCGTCAAAGGGCAGAAGAGTTCATGAGCAGTCAACGGCCATCCAACAATATGGGTACATGTGTAAGTATGTATGTATGTATGTATGTATGTATGTATGTGTGTGTGGAGGCGCAATATCCCAGTGGTTAGGGCAGCGGACTCGCGGTCGGAGGATCGCGGTTTCGATTCTCAGACCAGGCGTTGTGTGTGTTTATTGAGCGAAAACACCTAAAAGTGCTCCACGAGGCTCCGGCAAGGGGGTGGTGATCCCTGCTGTACTCTTTCCCCACTCTTTCTCCCACTCTTTCTTCTGTTGGCCTGCTCGCTTAGCTAGCGGGGTGGCGTCGTTCGAAGGCTAAAACAATGCGAACGCATTGTGACCAGCGATGTGTAGCAACATCTGATGGTCTGGTCGGTCACGTGATCACGTGATGTATGTATGTATGTATGTATGTATGTATGTATGTATGTATGTATGCGCGGGACGTGGAAATACGTGGATTGGTGTCCGGCCCACTAGGATTGGTGTCCGGCCCTCTCTGTTGTTGTCACAACATCTCTCTGAAAGAGGTAAACTCAAAGAAAACCTTCGACACTGAAATATTGATAATGTAACTAGTTCTTCTTTTTGAGTTTACGTTGCTCTTGTTCAGAGATTGAGACTGGATTTATGCAAATCCTTTCCCCATTATAAAAATTCATCATGCTAGGCATCTATAGTAATATATATTAATGAGTAGGACCAATTTAACGAAAAAATGAGCAGAGTCTGGTAACGAACCCGTGTCGTCGTCATTTTTGTGCATATGCGTAAACTGGCAAAATTTTACGCTTTGGGGCAGATTTCGTCAAATTGATGTTACGATGGCTAGTGTGCAAAATGCCTACATTTTGCTTGAGAAATAAAATGCTCTTACCTAATCAAAACCTGAAACGTTGTGAAATTAAAACAACGAATTGAAACGATAAGTTTTAGCAAATCAAAACATTGGTATCTTTACTTTTTGACTTACAGATTTAAAAAATAATTTTTTGTAACTAAACACTTTCAAATTTCGGACACTGGTAGAATGTGTCATATAAACTTATATTTACGAAGTAATCTCACGTTAAAGTAGTCCTATTTCGGTAATTTCAACCAATCAATGACGTGTATTCAGCTGAATAAAATTACTGCCGTTGTTTGTCAGCAATAACTACGGCGGTGTATTTTTCGTTTGTCACTGTTATTTATGACAACCCTAACTCTAACACCTTAAACCTAAAACGCTAACCCTAACACCCTCACCCTAAAACCCTAACCCTAACCTTAAAAACCTAACCCTAATACCTAAAACCCTAATCCTAACCCTAAAACTTTAAAGCTAAAACCGGTACAAACGCACGAACGATGTCATAAATAACAGTGACAAACAAAAAATACACCGCCGATAGTTGTTGACAAACAGCGACAGTAATTTTATTCAGCTGAATACACGTCATTGATTGGCTGAAATTACCGAAATAGGACTACATTGAAATGAAGAATTATCAAATGTTAAACAGATTACTGTTAATAAGCTGTCTGTTTATACCCATGAAACATTTTTCGTCACATTTCGGCATTTCTCGTCAAATTCATATCTAGTACGAAAAATGCCGAAATTTTACGATTTTTGAAAAATCGATGCTGATTAAAAATCGATTTTTTTTTTTTTATTTTAAGTGCGTAAGTGACCGCATGGGCATTAACCCCACACACGTGTCAAGTTTCCTCAAGGTCTGTTGAATCGTCTCGTAGGAGTTAAACTAACAAATTCACAAACACACAAACTTTCCATTTATTATTATAGATATGTGTGTATGAGGATAAAACGTTTTGGGCTATCCTCCTTGCGTACCGACTATGAAATTAGTCACCAACTGACATTATTATTATTATTATTATTATTATTATTATTATTATTACTGCTACTGCTACTACTACAATTACTAGTAGCAGCAGCAGCAGTAGTAGTAGTAGTAGTAGTAGTAGTAGTAGTAGTTAGTAGTAGTAGTAGTAGTAGTAGTAGTAAAAAGGCAGCGAGCTAGCAGAAACGTTAGCACGCCGGGGGCGAAACCCTTAGCGGTATTTCTGTTGCTACGTTCTGTGTTCAAATTCCACCAGGGTCAACTTTGCTTTTCATCCTTTCGGGGTCGATTAAATAAGTACCAGTTACGTACTGGGTCGATATAATCGACTTAATTCCTTCCCCCAAAATTTGAGGCCTTGTGCTTCCAGTAAAAAAGATTATTATTATCAATAATATTAATACGCTAACTTTTTGTTTTTGTACGTACCTGTTGTGTGCGTCACACTTCACAGAAGTGGCAAAGCGAGAGAGAGGTGGACAGACAGGAAGTAAGAGAGAGAGAGAGAGTGAGTGAGAGAGAGAAAGGGAAAGTGAGATAGAAAGTAAGAGAGTGAAAGAGAAAGAGAGAGAGTGTTTTGTGTTTTTAAATATTTATCATATCGCAAGAGAAGTAGATACATAGATACATATACACATTGTTAAATCAAAAGCGGGAGAAAAGAGGAACACAAAGGAAGTGAAAGAGAAAGAGAGAAAGTGAATGAGGCAGTAGATACTTAAATCCAAAGAAAAGTTCATGCATAGATACATATACACAGCAACTATTGGATATCAGTTTCCCTTTTCATTACCACAAGAGGATTCAATTAACTCACAAATGACTGAGTACTCCACAGACATGCATAACATTAACATAGATGGTAGAATTCAAATGCCACCAAGGTTGACTTTGCCTTTCATCCTCTCACTCGATAGAATTAGTTCCGGTTGAATACTGAGATTGATGTGATCGACTTACCCTCTCCTCCGAAATTGTGCTAAAATTTGAAATTATGATTATTTTTTTCTTCTTCTTCCTTCAGTTTTGTTTCTATTTGTAGCCAAGTGTCTTTGTGAAACCTAGGTCAAAGAACTTCACAACATACATTGATAGGCCATTAAAATAAGCACACAAGACTATTCATTTACAAAACCAAATGACTATGTTAAAAAAATATTTGCGGAAACGGTTATCCTTCTTATGGCGTTGTCACGCATAAGAAGGATACACCAGTTAAATCAATCTTTTACAATTCTTGTAGGATCGTAAGCCAGGGATCATTCTCAAATAGCTTTATGATCACTGATATTAAAACCGCCTTGTGATGCCAAATTTTTCGACTTCAGGGAGCAAATCTGTATATTTTCTGAGCTTGTCAAATTCTTTTGCCGCAATATTATGATCATAAGGGATATTCATATCAATCAATAAACAGACTATATTATTTTGGTCTTTTACAGCAATATCCGGTTTATTAGCTTTGATGGTTCTTTCTATATTTTCAGGAAAGTCCCAAAGAATCGTTTCATTTTTTCCCTCAGCCTTAGGATGATGCCTATACCACTTGTCAACAGTTGAATTTATAATGCTAATATATTAACCAGTGTAGATATTTCCAACTTGTTATGTGTTCATTTATACTCTACTGGTCCTAAAACTTTACATTCAGAGATTAAGTGGTCCACTGTTTCAATTGCATCATTGCAATATCGGAACTTTGGATTTACTCCATTTTTCATTACATTGGCTTGGTGGTTCTGAGTTAATAATTTTTTATCTTGTGCAGCTAAGATGAAATCTCCAGTCTCTTCCTTTAACCCAGAGCTTCGTAGCCACTGATAGGTGTACTTCTGCTCAACATCAACTTGTTTACTGTGAGTCACATTTACCATGCAGAGATTTTGCTCCCTCTCCACGTTGAGTACAAATTCCATCAAGGGATGCTTTCGGGGGTCTATAAATTTGTTACCAGTTGAATACAGGATCGATGTAACCGATTAACCCCGTCCCCCAATTTCAGGCCTTGTGCCTATAGTAGAAGTGATTATTATTATTAGTAACGGAACCCGTGAATATTTCATGGAATTAATGGTAAAACTATTGAGTTATTTCTGAAAACTTTAACCATAAAAAAAACAAAAATTTAGCCTGTGTTGTGTCTGTATGGAAAGTCGCTCATCTGCTACTCATTTAGAAGTGAAGGAAATTACATTACGATGATTACTTAATGCACTTTATATGTACACTTTATAAACTTTATGCACTTTTATAGACTTAATACACAGCACTCATAAAATAAAATAAATACTCACTCTTATTTTTCCATTTTCCCATAAACAAACAAATATCCGGTACATATGATACAACCTTTAGTTAAATTGCATGTATCTGCCGCGTAAATAAGTCTCAATATTTCACGGAATTGCATTTGTGCACATGCGTTAAGTGATAGGTGATATAAAAAAAAACTTGGTTCAATTTTTTAAAAAATACACTTTTTTCACTATCGAATCACCACCACCACTACCTCCATTTCCACCACCACCACCTCTCTCCCCTCTCTCTCCCTCCTCTCTCTTCCTACTCCTTCCCTCTCTCTCAATCTCTATCTCTCTCTTTAACCATCAGAACATCACCCCTTCGCTAAAATGATATTTTTAACTCTCCCCCTCTAACTTCAACTAACTTTTTTAATCATGTAATAGATATTACGTTCCCCCTACCTCAAATCATGGACCCTTCTCTTTCCCTCTTTCTGTCTCACTCTTCACCTTATCCTCTTTTTCTCTCTCCTTTTTTTCTTGTCTGTCCCTGTCAACCAACCACGTGAAAGCACTACAATTACATTCCCTCTACCTCACGTCATGGACGCTTCTCTCTCTCTCTCTCTTTCTCCCTTCCTCTTTTTTCTCTCTTTCTCTCTTTTCTTTCTCCCTTTTTTCTCTAATCATGTGAAAGCGTCACCGACGGGCTAAGTAACGCAATGACAAGCAGAATCGTTAGCAGGCCGGGCAAGATGCTTAGCAGCATTTCGCTCATCTTTACGTTTTGAGTTCGTATTCCGCCGAGGTCGACTTTGCTTTTCGTCCTTTCGGGGTCGATAAATTAAGTACCAATCACGCATTGAGGTCGATGTAATCGACTTGTCCCCTCCCCAAAAATGTCAGGCCTTGTGCCTATAGTAGAAAGGATTATTATTATTATGTGGGCAGTACCCCAGTGCTCAACTAGTTTACTGCCCACCATCTAAGTCACCCATCCTCCTAACTTACTGGTCCTGTGCCAAAATTTGAAACCATTATCATTATTATGGCACAGCATATTCCAAATCTTATGAATATATTTATTCTTTAAATTAATTGTAGTTTCTAAATTCGTTGGAATAAATTATTGGTTCATTTTATCAGTTATGGGGCATACTAATTAGAACTGTTACTAAAAGTTTCAAATCAAATAACAGATTTTCTTTTCTCTATCTTTCTCTTTCTTATTTTCTCTCTCTCCCTCCCCCTCTCTCTCTCTCTCTCTCTCTCTTTACATAAAATATTATATTAATTGTTCAGTAAATAATACTGGCACGGTTGAATTTGTAACCAAATATCATATTATCATATTATTTGAGAAAAGTCGTTGAATAACGAAATAAATACTTTCCCCAGAGGTGTTTTAACTGTGTTTATTAGCATTTTTACCGGTAATAACAGATATGATACTGCAGCAACAAAAATATTATAATATTAATAATTAATGAATTAATTTTATTAGTTAACCTTCTTGGGAATGATTTATAATTCAACGTTCTTGTAGGGCTTCTTGCCTGACAGCATTTTACCGGACATTAACTCGATATCTTCATGAGACCAAAAGCCAAGTTAACAGAATCTAAAGCATTATTTCTTTTCTTCCTGGATTTTATTGAAATACGTAGCATATATCTGTGTCGATCGAGTCAATGGTTCGATCTTTATGCTGACACCAAGTCGCATCTATGTATAACCAAAGCACTTAATACACATGCGATTTCATCTACTTTATTTGTATGATGTTCGAGTGGCTGTTTGGTAAGTAGCTTGCTTACCAACCACATGGTTCCGGGTTCAGTCCCACTGCGTGACACCTTGGGCAAGTGTATTCTACTATAGCCACGGCCGACCAAAGCCTTGTGAGTGAATTTAGTAGACGGAAACTGAAAGAAACCTGTCATATATATATATATATATGTGTGTGTGTGTAAATGTTTGTGTGTGTGTGTGTGTAAATGTTTATGTGTCTGTGTTTGTCTCCCTAACATCGCTTGACAATCGATGGTGGTGTGTTTACGTCCCCGTAACTCAGAGGTTCGAAAAAAGAGACCGATAGAATAAGTACTAGGCTTACAAAAATAAGTCCTGGGGTCGATTTGCTCGACTAAAGGCTGTGCTCCAGCATGGCCGCAGTCAAATGACTGAAACAAGTAAAAGAGTAAAAGAGAAAGACTAAGTTAGTAAATACCTATTTCTTTATTACCCACAAAGGGCTAAACACAGAGGGGACAAACAAGGACAGACAAACGGATTAAGTCGATTACATCGACCCCAGTGCGTAACAGGTACTTAATTTATCGACCCCGAAAGGATGAAAGGCAAAATCGACCTCGGCGGAATTTGAACTCAGAACGTAGCGGCAGACGAAATACGGCTACGCATTTTGCACGGCGTGCTAACGTTCTGCCAGCTCGCCGCCTTAAGTTAGTAAATACCATAACCTTAAACATTAATGGTGATGTAAAATTACCAAGTGCTTCATTGTCTTGCAGTACATGGTTGAAATTCCTCCCTCGCTCTCTCTTAATGAGGATGAGAATTTGCGATGATGATTTTTACTATTTGCTCTAAATAGGCAAGAAGACTTCCCTGGTACCATGAGATCGCAATTATCATAGGAATGACATTTCTCAATACAAACATTTTAACACCATTTTGGTAGTTTACT
>NC_043003.1:97182630-97202630 GCF_006345805.1 Octopus sinensis
AAAATGCGTAGTGTACTGTAGATGAATGGAAAATGAAACTTCTAAGAGTGTGGGAAGAGTTTATTTAGCTTAAATATATAAAAATAATAAAATAAATATATACAAATTATAAAAGTAATTTTTAAAATATATACAGATAGGCGCAGGAGTGGCTGTGTGGTAAGTAGCTTGCTTACCAACCACACGGTTCCGAGGGATTACTGTATGTATGTGTATGTAAGTATGTATTTATGTATGTGTGTGTATATATATATATATATATATATATATATATTATATATATATATATATATATATATATATATATATATATATATATGCATATATATATACACACATATACACATATATAGACATATGTGTATGCGCGCGCGTGTGTGATTACTTAGACGAACACTGATACGCACACATATACGCCAACGGTATACGTTTGAAATACCTGGATATTAACTAAGAATATGGATAATTTAGTCTCATTATACAGAGTTTAATACAAGGATTTGCTGAATATATTGATAACAAATTAAAAAAACAACACAAAATCAATTTTTTAATGAAATGCCTTTATATTGAGACTAGGAACTGAATTTTGCTACATACGAAGACGATAATGCAGATAACGCTTATGGTGGTTTTATGATAATCAGAATGATGATAAAAATAATGATGATGAAAATGAACTTACAGATATTAACCATGATTAGATAATACAAATTCCCCTGAGAAGTTTCGAGGGTTTGCGCAAACAAAGAAATATTGACAATCAATCGATATTGCGCCAATGCTTTTTTTGCTTCAGGTCTTAAACGTTTAATTCTGTTCACTAAATCTCTTGAAGACTTCGTTTTTATATTGTTTTTATATTCATCTTGTTTCTCGATTTGCCTACTTTTCACATTTCTTTGTTTGTCTGTGTGTATGTATATGTGCGTGTGTATTACCACTTTGTTTGAGACCGGTAAATTTCAAGTCGTTAGAAACGTGATCTACCGGAATAATGTTTGGGAGTTCGTGTCCAAGTCACTAGTATTGTTCTCTAAGACATAAAACTTAAGTCTGTGTGACCAAAGCTATTTAGCTGTAAATATTTTCTAGTGCAAGGATATATTCATTGCTAAAGACGCCATGAATTTACTTCTGCTTTTTCGCCGTGATGAATTTAAGTATTGTCATAGGTTATTCCAAAATAAATAGATAATATTATTCGTATTATGGTGAAGACGGAGACCTGAGATTTTAACTCAACTAAAGCCGTCGATTGGACATGAGCTTGAAGACTCGCATTTCTTAGAAACGTTCATTTATATCTAAAGAAAGCAGAGGAATATCTCTTCGGATTCTTCAGAAGCTACGGCCAGGTGGCGAGCTGGCAGAAACGTTACCGCGCCGGGCGAAATGCTTAGCGGTATTTCGTCTGCTGTTACGTTCTGAGTTCAAATTCCGCCGAGGTCGACTTTGCCTTTCATCCTTTCGGGGTCGATAAATAAAGTACCAGTTACGCACTGGGGTCGATATAATCAACTTAATCCGTTTGTCTGTCCTTGTTTGTCCTCTTTTTGTTTAGCCCCTTGTGGGTAGTAAAGAAATAGGTATTTTTACGTCTTGCAGATATCCTTTATTCCTATGACAGCTCTAAATTCTCTCTCTCTCTCTCTCCCTCCCTCCATATATATATATATATATATATATATCTATATATATATATATTATATATATATATATATATATATATATATATATATAATATGCATTGATTTTTAAAAATCGAATGCCAGTTTTTGTTTTTAAGATTTTTGGTATTTTACACAACAGAAAAAAATGAAGGAAAGCTTTATTTATGCTATAATGGAATATTGAAATTTACCAAGATAATGTCCACGTTCAATCATTTCTTATTTGCGGCAATTATTTATCGTAAGGCGCATGCGTTAAATAAAGAGGGGTTTTTTTTAATATAAATTTTACCTCAGTAAAAAAAAAATCCATGTCATCGTTTCTTTACTGTTACTGCTACAGTTTTTACTCTCCCTCCCTCTCTCTCTCCTCTCTGTGTCTTTTTCTCTCTCTCCCTCTCTCTTTCTCTCTCCCTCTCCTCTCTCTCTTTCTCTCTCTCCCTCCTCTCTCTCTTACATACACACACACATATACATACGCAAACATGCATATACACACGTGTGCGACTATAGAATGGCGTGGCCCTTTTTTCTACTGTCTATTAATGACATCACCTCCCTCCATTAACACCATACTTTCATTCTCTCTTTCCCTCCTCTATCTCCTCTCTGCCCCTCTCAACCCCTCTCTCTCCCTTCTCTTTCCCTTCTTTTTCCCTTCTTTCTCTTCTCTCCTCTCAATCCCTCTCTCTCCCTTCTCTTCCCTCCCCTTTCTCCCTCCCCCTATCTCTCTTCCACTTCCTACTCTCCATCATAACCCCCACTCTTCAAATTACTTCCCTTCGCGTGGAGGATTCCGTTTCTACGCTATTAATATATACAATTGTTTTGTCTTTTGTTTCAGTCTCAACTGGAAACCGAAGCTGAAAACCTGAAGTCTGTGGTCTTTTAACAGACATACAACCTATTGTTGCAAAGTTTTTAACTTACTGTTGAAATATTATTGCTGATCTACCGTTTTAAGGAGTTACCTTAAAACATAACTCAAGCAGAAAAATGTTTTCACACATGGAAGGAGTCGACAAATTCTGCCGTCTGACTTATCGAGACTTTTGGAGGTTACTCCTATTTTTTCTAGCATTTCATATCAGTTTTGTGGATGCGGGTCACAAACAAAAAAACCTTTATACATACCCACAAAATAATTCTGACTGCCCGAGGACATTGGTTGAAGTAAATGCAGGTCACCTGGGGTAAGTAGAAAAACAAATTTTGTTACCTTTCTGTTTAATTGTTTGTTTGTAATGAAAGTATTTGTATATTTCGAATGAATTATTAAATATTTGGAAATTGTTATTCTCCATTTTGTATCGAATGTACAAACCCTTCATTTTGTGACTGGGCGATTACTTTGATGATTCAGGAATACGAAACTACATCCCGTATTTCACGTTCAGTCCAGTATATTCCCAAATTTAATTGCGTAAACTTTTCATAAAATCTGTATGAATTGACATATGGAATTACAGTTTCCGTTTTTGTTTCCCCGAATTATTACTTTTCAACTAATGAATCTTATAATCTTGATAGCTTTAAACAGCATAGAAGACACAAGCATTTTATTTCCCAGTAATTCGCATCCATTGCACCTTCTCTTTTTGATTGTTGAGGTCGTATTTTTCTACAATTCGTCGAGTAACTGAGTCACATCAGACACGTGTTGAGTCGACCAACCAGCTCTCTATCCATCGAGTTGATGTATTTCTATAAAGAGTCATGCCCAGAAAATTTCCAGTCAGGGATAATCGTTTTCACACAATCTCATACAATTTTCTAACTTTTTGGAAACTCATAATTATTTTTCTGGGGTTAGCGTTATTCTTAGGAAATACATTCCGTTATCATAGTTACGAGCAGAGTGTTTGGACGTTCTGGCATGGGGAGGGAAGATTTGTTTGCATAGTCCTAAATAGCAGCTCCTGGTTTGAAGGTAAAAAAAATTGTCCTTATTGCAATCTCTTCTACTCTCACAGTATCTCATCGCTTTAAGAGAGCTTTGACTATCAAAACGCAAACTGATGTTTTCAGTTAAGGTATAAATTCCTTTTCCTTGATGTTATATTTATATCTTCTTTAATATCTATTCTATTCTATTTTCTTTAATAACATAATCTAGAATATTTATTTTTTTTTGCAATCCACAAAATGTTTGTACCTCTGGACAGCAGCCTCCAGGCATCTCAATAATTCTGTTGATATCTTTGTAGTTAGCCACATCTGCTCTTTCTTATTTCAGACGTGCCTAAAATCTCATATCTTTCATATGTTATATACGCTGTCGCTCCCGGATCACATTTGAATTGACTATTTAACCCTAGCTCAGAATTATTTAGGGTTTCACGTTTACCCGAGGTTATTTGAGTTTCATTCTCTACATCTACACTGTTTCCAGCTTTGAGTTTTCGTAATTACATAATTTCAGGCCTATAACTGCAAGATACATGTTTCGTGTTACAGAGACTTCTATAAATAACAGATTCTATTTGCCATGTGTTAAAGAACATTGTATGACTTACTATCAGTAATAGTTTTACATGAGATGATGGATGTAAGTATAGTTATAAAGCAAATAAAACAAATTTGTGAGAAAGGTGTAATAATGCTTTGTATCTGAATATAAAGAGGCATTACATAGTGGTTATGGAATTGGGTTCACGATCTCAAGTTTTGTGGGTTCAATTCTTGGACCGGATGGGGCGTTATTTCCTTGAACAAAACATTTTACATTGCTCCAGCGTACTCAACTGAAAATAAATATCAGCCTAGTTCTGGTGTAGACGACTCTCTTTTCATCTGTCACATTCTTGATGTCCCGTTTTGTTAATTGAGGGAAGGCCAAGAGAATATATATGCCTGCTTTCGACAATGTAGACACTTAAAACCACAATTAGTGGGCGCATGACATACGCTACTAAGTCAAGTTTAATTGCTACTAACGTTTCGTTTCTAATCTGAAAATGTTAAACCTACGTTCCTGTAAAAAGAAGTTTAAATATACGATTCATTTTAATCCACATATTGAAATATAAATTTCAAAGTATGTGCCATCAAATAAAAAATGGATTGCAATAGCATATTAGTTTTGCGTTAAAAAAGTTCATTTTAATTAAATTCTTGTAACATAGCTAACTATTAAAGTAGAATAATTTTCCTAACGTAATTTTCTTTGAAAATTTTGTAATATAATTAATCGATCCCGAAACAAATTGGTTTCTCGACAAAAGAAAATGAATTGTACACAAGAATTATTTCTTTCATTATTTTATATTTATTCCATCTGTTTTAGGGAAATGCAAACATACGAAACTATGTGTTTGTTCTTAAAGAAAAGGTAAAAACAACGGAAACAGAAATCTAGTATAAAGTCTCCAGGGAAACTTTTCTCCGAAAATTTCATCTAAAATTCCAGTCAAACCATATACTCAGACTCACTATAAGTTGTTATTTAATTTAACAGATATTTTATTTTTTAAATGTTTTGTTCTAGTAGAAGCAGTTGTTATTAGATGTTGTCATTTTACTGTTATCTATCAGAATATCTTCGCAGCTAACCATGTTATTCGTATAATTATATTTTAGAAAGGCCAATATATATGTTTTTCTCCCTGAAGCCTATTTAAAGTTAAATGCTATCTAACATGCTTAAGTGGGGTGAGCAAAAGCGAATTTTTAATTAATTGAAATGACCTTCATAATGTGAAGGCAATTCATTAGAGTTAATAACAATTCTTGTCAAGGAAGATAAGGAAGAGAACTAATTGAAGAAAAATTTAATGGAGGTATTCCGATCTTTGGTAGATACGACGATATTTACAAAGATGCTTCGGTTTATTGAATAACTACAGCGAGTAACAGAACTGAGAAGCACTTACCAGATTTCGGATGATTAAAGGATATAACCGTTTAAGCGAAAATTATTTAATGTTTAGGTAATTTAAAAGAATGACAGAGAAAAGTTTCTCATTATTACTTTCTACATAAAGATCATATATCTGGACAGTCTACATAATATACTTAATTTATACACACTGTCGATTTGGCCGGTTACTGCAGTAATCGTCCTGTGATAAGACCTCTTATCGAACTGCTGTGTTAAAAACATAACATTAAACATCAGTTTAGGAGCAGGCGTGGCTGTATGGTAAGAAGCTTGCTTCCCAGCCATATCGTTCTGGGTTCAGTTCTACAGTATGGCACCTTGAACAAGTGTTTTACTATAGCCTCAAACCGACCAAGGCCTTCTGAGTGGATTTAGTAGGCGAAATGAGACTCGTCGTATATATATATATATATATATCATCATCATCGTTTAACGTCCTTTCTCCATGCTAGCATGGGTTGGATGGTTCGACCGGGGATATGGGAAGCCAGAAGCTGCGCCAGGCTCCAGTCTGATCTGGCAGTGTTTCTACAGCTGGATGCCCTTCCTAACGCCAACCACTCCGTGAGTGTAGTGGGTGCTTATATATATATATATATATTAATATATAATATATAATATATAGATATATATATATATTATCAGCAGCAAATTCAGGATGGAATATTTGTATAGATATTAATATTGCTATTATTATCGAAGGTGCCCAAGTACTGTTGATTCCGTGATTATTTTCAGTGTTATTTGTTATTTTGGTGTTTTAAATGTGAGTTTAGGTCTCATTTCTAGCAGGTAGACGTATAAGTGCGTCCTTACGATTGATATATATATATATGTTTGCGCGCGCGCGCGCGCGCGCGCGCGTGTGTGTGTGTGTGTGTGTGTGGTGTGTGTGTGTGTGTATGTGAGTGTGTGTGTGTGTGTGTGTCTGTGTGTGTGTGTGTGTGAACCACCGCTTGACGACTGGTACTGATGTGCTTGCGTCCTCATAACTTCGCGGTTCGGCAAAAGAGGGCTATAGAATAAGTACTAGGCATAAAAAAATGTCCTGAGGCCGAATAGTTCAACTAAAATACCATTCAAGGTGGTGCTCCAGTCAAGTGACTAAAACAGGTAAAAGATAAGTGAAAAACGAAAATTCGTCCCAGCATTGCTGAATGAGTGTGCTAGAAGCGTTGCGGCCTTTTGGAGCTTTTCAATGGCTCGTATTCGCAGCCAGACACACGCTCTGACGACAATTCATCAGAGGATAAAGTGAATAAAATACTCACTGATGTTGCGAATATCCGCCTGGCTGACTGAAAATCCGGTATACGCAAATGAGGTATTATTTAATTAAAAGAGTCGTCTATGTATCATACTTAAAATATATACATTGTCGATAAGGCCAGTTACTGCAGTTAACGCGTCTAGTGTTCTTGCTCGCTGCTGCTGGGACGAATCTTTGTCTCTCACTGATGTAAATTGTATTTATGCCACAGTATTCCATAAGTGATGTTATCTTTGGACAAATACTTCAGTAAATGGCCTATCAAATGTGTGTATACATTGAATATGATACATAGATGGTTATTTTTGTAAATTGCATATCTCTTAGTTTGAGCTAATATATTTAATGTGGTAAGGTAAACAGAATTCATTATCAACTGAAATTGAACCCGCAATGAGGAATAAGTGTATTAATGATAATTTTTGCTAAGAAATGCAATAAAACAATACAATTTCCGCTATATCTCTATTTCTAATTCTAATTCAAAGCTCTGATTCAGTATGTGTGTGTGTGTGTGTGTGTTTTAGTCCACTCCACAACTCTTGAGCAAATGTCATCCATTATATCTCTGGATCGACAAATGGTTTGTGATAGAATTTGCTTGAAGGAAACTGTGCCTGTCGTGAATATATGTGTGTGTGTGTTTGCGTGCGCATACACACGTTTTGAATTACCAATGTGTTGACAGTTTTTCGTTTCATATTTATAGAACATATTTATAGAATTGTAAGCCATTGGTGTATGTTCCGACGAGTCTAAAGATTATGTATATATATATATATTGTTATATTTCGGAATGGTCATTTTGCCAGTTTAGCCAATAAAAACACACGCACTATATATTTGGTGTTACTTTGCTTCAGTGTTATTTATTTTTTACATTAATCTTAATCTTATTTTGGCCAGAGTTCTTTCATCACACTCCTGTGACCGCATCAGTGGTCCTTTGTTTTCTTCTTTCTTATTTGTGTCTCTCCTTACTAACCGTCAGCCATTTTGTATTTCTATTGTATGTCTTCATTTGCGCATGCTTATATCTCTATGTGCGTCTATGTTTGTTCAGTGTGTGGGGGTATGCCTGTAATATTTGTATCTTCTGTTTATATACGTTCATGTAATTTGTTTTTTGTTTTTGTTGTTGTTGTTTTTGTTTATTCTTATTTTGTTCATGTGTTTACATCCACTTATTATTATCATTTCATATGCTTGTATGTATGTATGTATGTATAACAACAATACTAGTAATAATAATAATAAATAAAAACAAACTTTAAATTTTAAAAAACTTATATAGTTGTTTATTTATCTGTGTATTTTATTTATTATGTTTTCGGTTTTGTATATATTGTAACCAGTGTATTGGGATCCTCTACCGTCATATGTTGTGATGTATGCTAGTGTTCCATTCTAGTTTCCTATTCAGGCTAGGTTTATTTTCTATTATGTGTGTAGCTTTTGTAATTTGTCTGATTGTCGTATCTATTCTATGTCTGGACAATATTTTAATTTCTATGTTGTTGATTGATCCCCCGTGTTCCTGTTCGGCGTGTTGGTACAGAATCGATGAGCTTTTACCTTTCTTGAGTATATAGAGAGAGAGGGGGAGAGAGAGGAAGGAGGGAGAAGGGAGAAATAGAAACGAAATACTGCTAAAACAAGAAACAAAAAACAAAACACTGCTAAAGCGTCAGTAATTTACTATCATATATTACTACTATATATTATATATATATAATTAGGGAGAGTTTACGAAAAAAACAAAAGACAGGTCGTGTACAAAACAAACAGATGTATTAGTATAACGCTCAGGAATAGAAAAGTCTTTTACGTTTCGAGCCTACACTCTTCTACAGAAAGGGACACAGAAAAAAACAAGGAGAGAAAAAAATGTGTTTAGTGGCTAACAATCTATCATGGCGACTGATATATATAATATGTTCGCAGACAGGAAAATCAGAAACAGCTGTATGTGAAAATTTCAACGCATCAAATATATGTGTATGCTTTTGTGTGTGTGTGTCTGTGTGTGTGGAAAGACAGATAGATAGATAATTAGATAGATAGATAAATAGATATATTAATATATATAAAGAGAGAGGGAGAGAGAGAGAGAGGAGGGGGAGAAGGGAGAAATAGAAACGAAATACTGCTAAAACAAAACAAAAACAAAACACTGCTAAAGCGTCAGTATTTACTATCATATATTACTACTATATATTATATATATATCATTAGGGAGAGTTTACGAAAAAAACAAAAGACAGGTCGTGTACAAAACAAACAGATGTATTAGTATAACGCTCAGGAATAGAAAAGTCTTTTACGTTTCGAGCCTACACTCTTCTACGACAGAAGGGACACAGAAAAAAACAAGGAGAGAAAAAAATGTGTTTAGTGGCTAACAATCTATCATGGCGACTGATATATATAATATGTTCGCAGACAGAAAATCAGAAACAGCTGTATGTGAAAATTTCAACGCATCAAATATATGTGTATGCTTTTGTGTGTGTGTGTCTGTGTGTGTGGAAAGACAGATAGATAATAATTAGATAGATAGATAAATAGATATATTAATTATATAAAGAGAGAGGGAGAGAGAGAGAGAGGAGGGGGAGAAGGGAGAAATAGAAACGAAATACTGCTAAAACAAGAAACAAAAAACAAAACACTGCTAAAGCGTCAGTAATTTACTATACTGTATATTCGGAGTATTGTTACGTCAAAATACACTCATGTACTTGCTGACAGGAAAAGTGTGAAACATATGTACTTGCATATTTGAAACCTACTTGGAGCTATGGAAGAGATTGTGCATCTTCCTTGACAATCCAAGCAGCCATTGTTCATAAACCTACTGGTATTAGTGACTAAAGTACACTGGATGCACCAATCTACATGTTTAAGACTTGTTTGGCAGCTATTTTTGGATATTAAATTACTACCCAAAAGACGATGACAGTGCATGGTTCCCTTTACCCTAAGGCGATCGTACAGTGGCTGTACATTAAGAGGTGCAACGGTGGACGTAGTCTAATTAGTATACGGAAGTGCATCGACAGTGATAGAAGAAATATGACAGAGTATTTGGTAAACAGCGAACAAGACCTCTTATAGTATGCTACCAGGCGGAAGGATTTATTAACAGTGGAGTTGAGAGTGCTAATGAATTCCGATCATGAATAGCCAACGAGAAAGAAGACACTCGTCCGCATGGAATTACACGTTCAGTTTCACTGTGAAAACTAAGAACTTAAAGGACCAGGAAGCAGCATAGAGGTGGCTCAACCAGAGTGGTCTTAAAAAAAAAATGAAAGACTAATCATCGCTGCCCAGGACCAGGCATTGAATACCAACTCAGTTGAAAATTATACGATATATACCACACAAGTGCAACGAACCTCAGCAACAGCAAGAAGAAGAAGAAGAAGAAGAAGAAGAAGAAGAAGAAGAAAAGAAGAAGAAGAAGAAGAAGAAGAAGAAGAAGAAGAAGAAGAAGAAGAAGAAGAAGAAGAAGAAGAATAAGAAGAAGAAGAAGAAGAAGAAGAAGAAGAAGAAGAAGAAGAAGAAGAAGAAGAAGAAGAAGAAGAATTTCTGATGAATACATTAAGCTCCGATCCCAAATATTTGATATGCAGCCATTGTAAACATTGCAGAAATTATTTTCGTTGTTTATTTGCTTTGGTAAAACATTTTCACGATGAGAGCCCCCCATACTTTAGATTTTACAATAACCAAATTGTACCTCAGTTTTCTCTAAATCTCGTACTTTCACAATGTTCCAGACAGTGTTAATCTCTGTGTTATGTAAGGAAAACAAAAACGAAATGGTGCGTGGGTATTCTTTTGCGATATCGTTTTACTTATAATGACTTCTAATAGATGTTTTGAAAACACAAGTTGACCTCTATCACTCAGGGAGAACGTAATCTTCTTTGACATTTAACAATTTATTATAACATTGTGGTTTTGTTGTTGTTTGTTGTTTCCTCTTTAGTTTTATGCTAACGAAACAATTTTTGACTTCAACAATGCCATATAACCTAAGTAAACTATACTACTGTATCATTTGTGATTGCGTACTTTTAAACTTTAATGCATGACCTTAAAATATAAACGGTTACAGTTTAACTGTGTTGTATGGTCTTTACTTCAATATTCTTTCCCGAAAATTCATCTCTTATATAGAGGTGAAGTCCTAGCGAGTCGATTCTTTTAAATTGCTTCCATTATTGGTTTTGAGTAAGGCAGTGAGCTGGCACAATCGTCAGCGCACCGGAAAAAATGCCCAGCAACATTTCATCCTTCTTTACAGTCTGCGTTTAAATTTTGAAGTGGTTGCCTTCACCTTTCATACTTTGGGAGTCGATAAAATAAGTACCAGTTGAGCACTTAAAATCGACTTATCTCCATCTCCGAAATTGCTAGCCTTGTGCCAAAATTTGAAGCTAATATTACTTACAAGTTGAAGAAATTGAAATTCTCGGACAGGAGAAAGCTGTCATCAAAGACAACGACGACGGAGACTGCCATGATTATATTATTATCTTACATTATATCATATTATATTGTATTATATTATGTTATATCATGTTATATTATATTATGTTATGTTAAATTATAAGACTTAGGTTTCGGCTACTACTGGCTCAGGTCATGTCAAGCTTAAGAGCACCACCAAGAAATGTATTTTAAGCTATGGTTAATGACGCCATAGCCCACTCGAATAAGGTATCCGGGTGCCGGTAGTATGTCTGGTATTTTTTGCAGGAAATTTTACAGTGTTTTTATCTTCTTTGATTTCTTTCAGGGTAATACTTAATAATACAGAACTAGTAAAGACGAGCACGAACGCGTGTGTACTGTGTCGTATTATGTTTTTTTGTTTACGAGTCTGTATGCCAGTGCGTATGTATATGCGTATGTGTGTGTATGTCCACAGAGTTCATAACGTTGGTATTATTTAGCCAGCTACCTAATTTGTCTTCCTTGTATATATATATATATATATATATATATACATATATCTTTTTTTTTGTATTTTTTAGAGTTTCATCCCTTACCTCTCTATCAATATACATCACGTATGTCAATTCGCTATCGTTCCTTGATTGATTCTTCATATCTATCGATCGATCGATCGGTTGATCGATTAATTCGTACCATCCTTTTGCTTATGCAATGAATGTTTGCTTTTCTTCTCGACATGAAAAGTCGCAATTATAGATTTAATTTGCCAAATGACAATAAAACATCTTCAAGTGTCAAATTTATCAAGCTGCTTTTTTTTCTTCTATTTTTGTTCATTGATATTGCTATTACGAATTTACTGATTATGTCCTCCATTATATTCATATTACACCTTTCATTTTTCACATTTTACAGGCACTCACGAATACACACATATTTAAAAACATATCTGTTAACACTAACAAACTTGCATCCACGCCGATATAGTTTCTTTTATTTTGGGGACGTTTTTGTTGCTTATTTTATTAATCTATATTCGTTCGATTTTTTGCTTTATTTTCATTCTTGTCAAGTGGTCTATTGACTGAATTGGTAGTGCCAGTATTTAATTATATCAGTCAGAGTTCAAACCCCTTCCTATGTTGGCTTTACTTTCCAGCCTTCCGAGCCCCTCAGTTAAATATCTATTGATTCGACCGACTACGTTATTCTTATATAAACGTGTAAGTACCAGTTCTGTACTGGGCTTATGCAACCGAAAGTCAAGATTTTAGGTTTTCTGCCTTTAATAGGAAGGATTCTTCTTCTTCTTCTTCTTCTTCTTCTTTTTCTTCTTCTCCTCTTCTTCTTCTTCTTCCTCTTCTCCTCTTCTTCTCTTCTTCTTCTTCTTCCTCTTCTTCCTCTTCTTCCTCTTCTTCCTCTTCTTCTTCTTCTTCTTCTTCTCTTCTTCTTCTTCTTATTATTATATTATTATTATTATTATATTATTATTATTATTATTATTATATTATTATTATTATTATTATTATTATTTCGTTTTGGGATTTGGTTTGCAAGATTCTTTATATGAGTACGTGTGTTGAATCATATTCTGTTGTCTGGGGAGTCATTTTCTTTTTTGCCTTAACACACTCACCGGTAAAATTTCCACTTATTTCTTATTTTTATTTTCCTAACATTATCGTTGCGTCTTGCAACCTTTTCAATAGTCTTGACTCTCTCCGTTATCTACACTGCGTTCCTTTTTCTTTGTTTGTGCGCTCGGTCCGACAAGGTTGTCCCCTCTCGTCTCTCTTGTGCGTACTGACTCTCGCGCCACTACTACACAAATTGGAGGCGTTGAGAGGCATCATGCATGACCTAGAATGTAAGAGATGCGTGTCGGCATATGCCGACGACGTCACCGTAGTAGTGTCGGATCATAATCACATAGAATGATCGCTACCGCTCTCAAGGACTACGAGGCGGTTTCAGGAGCGACAATTAACCAGAAAAATCAGTGGGCTTGCGGCTCGGCACCTGGAGAAACTAGTCCATGCCGTCCAACTGCGTCGTTGGGCGCTGGACGGGCCGACCGGTTAAATTGCTCGGGGTCTCGCGTATATTGCGTTCGTCATCTACTATCGCTTAATTGTCGTGCCTTGTACTGGTTTCTGTCTGATTACACTGGAGCGTATATTCCTCCGCTTCTTGTGGAAGTACGCGTCCCAATGGTCAGGCGATCTATCTGCTGTCAGCACCCACTGCGTGGTGCCCTGGCATGCCGTGGTTGATGATGCGCAGACATGCATTGAGGTTACGACTTCTCCAGACACGTATTTCCGCAGCTAGTTTCTTTAACGGAGCTGCAGTCCTGGGTAAAATAGAAACCGAGGGGAAACATTTGGAAAGTGGAATGGCTCCAAGCGCTCACAGCCCTCAACCAGTTGGACAGTGCGATAGGTGCAACGTCCACTTCAGCCTTTTATAGAGACTTTTTGTAGGAAAAGTGCGACAACGTTCTTGGGGAGACTTTGAGCGTCGAAGAAGAGCTAGTTGCTCTTTACCGGAGAACTTTCAGCCGGAACCGATGGATAACTTCCGAAAATCTCTGGTCCGACAGTGCTACAGGGAAGCTGTGCCTGTTCGATATAAACTATACAAGCACGGAAGTGCCGTCAGCCGAGCATGTCCGAGATGCGCGCAGGATGACGAGACGGTCCTGCATGCCCTCGTCCAGTATCCGAGCATTGCTGACCTGTGGGTTTATGTCGAACACCTGCTGTCGCGTGTGGGATGGATCCGGCTGTCAACTGAATCCATCGTGAAGATCACCCCGCCGCCATCCTTTAACCGGGAAGGAAAGGCTGTTTTTATATGCCTGGTGGCCATGGCGAAAGAGGTTATATGATGGACGAGATTGAATGGGCTGAAGACAAACACTTCCTTTGGCCAGTCCCTGATGAACTTATTTTTCATTTCAAGAAAACTGGTTGTTTTCTTCCATTATTATTATCATTATTATTATTATTATTATTATTATTATTATTATTATTATTATTATTATTATTATTATTGTTATTGTTATTATTATTATTATTATTATTATTATTATTATTATTATTATTATTATTATTATTACGCTAGTGCATGCTTATTTAGTTAGCAGGTATTTTATCTTAGGTTTGGTTATAAGTCTCCTCAAAAAAAATCATTCTTATGGGAGAGTACTTTTCTGCAAGTCGACAATACGATTTTCAATTCCAATCTCTTTCAGTCTTTTAGGTAGCATTTTGGATATCATGCTAAATGCACCAATTACAACAGAAATAATTGTTCTCTTAGTCCTCCACAGTCTCCTCACCTCTCTAGCTAGATCCTGATATTGCTTGATGTTCTTCAACTTCTGTGCTATCGATTCTGCTATCATTGGGAATTGCAAAATCTATGATCTTACACTGTTTGTTTATTTTCTTCTGTATAATCATATATGGCCTTCTTGCTTCAGTAGAGTTTTGTCCATCTTTACCGTTATCAGATTTGTTCTAATGGCTTGTTGCTGAGCAGCTATAATCAGTATTTCGGTTTCTCGTCTCAAGTTCTCGTCCGTTAATCAGAGCCAGAGTTCTTTACTTCCAACATTCTCGGTTTGTTGCATGAATTGTTCAATGTAGTTCCATTTCTATCCATTTGTTTGTTCTGTTGTTCTTCCTTTCCTCTTTGAATTCTACTAAATATTTCGATTACATTTTGGATATCTTTGACTGCCGATAGAATTCCTTCTTTACTCTACTCATCATAATTTTTCAAATCCAGTATCGCAGTATTAACAGTGTCTACTGCGTTTACAAACCTTCTACCACCTTCTTTTCTTGATAGATAGAGTCGGTTGGTGTCACTCTTAGGACAACGGGCGTTGTGCAATGTAAGCAGCTTTCTACTAGTTCATATATCCAAGTTCTGTATCTTGACCTTTGTTCATTTCAGAATGAAAGCAGGGTATCTCTATACATGCATAATCTTTGTATTTATGGCTTTAACGATGTTCCCTCCATTTAATATTGTTTCGATCACCTTCCTAACTCTCTTCTTATACTCCTCATTTGTCCTTTCGTTTTCCTACCATCCTGTTTCCCTTGATTCCCTCCTTCCTCAATTCTACTCCTCTGACAATAGATTCTCCTTTTCCACAAAATTATATACTTCATCTGCTATGAGACTAGTAAAGAGTTTCCAAAATATTGGTAAATAAGTAAAAGGTTAATAATTTCTAACTTATTTTCTCTTTTTCTTATCCCTCTGTATTAAGCTCTTCTCTTTCTTTTGTCTTCCATATCGGTGTCCCATTTTCTATGCAGTCATTAAAAAGCGCGTATATATAACCGTGTATACACGGGAGGGTTTTGAGCCAGAAACCCTGGATACCATCTAGTCCGGAGGCTTTCCAGCTTAATATTTTCATCTTTTTAATTTTCTTATCTGTGGTTGCTATATTTTTTTCTTGCCACTCCATTTTACATTACTCTTTTAAAAATGCCGAAACCAGTCTGATTTTATATAATGTTAGACTTATTGTTATTGTTGCTGTTATTGTTGTTGTTGCTGATGTTATTTTTATTATATGTTTGGCTTTTGCTTTGTGTTTGTACAAGTTGACTCCAAGTTTCACCCAGAGGCCTCAAGAGACAATAAGATAGAAGTTCAAGCTGCTATTATGACTAGGGTGTCATATATTTGATTTTGCACAGAGAATGTTCCAGAGAATGTCTGTTAAAACATAAGTAAATTAAGTTTGTTTTAAAATTAATGTGATTAAAAGACGATAGTGTGATGTTAAGATGTCAGAAAAAGGTGTTTGCTATTACGTACGTTTAAAAGTATTTTAACAACGAGATTAAAGTGTTTTGGGGATTACATAGACAACATTTTACGTAGGATATGATCAGGAGTGGCTGTGTGGTAAGTAGCTTGCTAACCAACCACATGGTTCCGGGTTCAGTCTCACTGCGTGGTATCTTGGGCAAGTGTCTTCTGCTAGAGCCCCGGGCCGACCAATGCCTTGTGAGTGGATTTGGTAGACGGAAACTGAAAGAAGCCTGTCGTATATATGTATATATATATATATGTGTGTGTGTGTGTGTTTGTGTGTTTGTGTGTCTGTGTTTGTCCCCCTAGCATTGCTTGACAACCTATGCTGGTGTGTTTACGTCCCCGTCACTTAACGGTTCGGCAAAAGAGACCGATAGAATAAGTACTGGGCTTACAAAGAATTAGTCCCGGGGGGGATTTTCTCGACTAAAGGCGGTGCTCCAGCATGGCCGCAGTCAAATGACTGAAACAAGTAAAAGAGAGAAAAGAGAGAAAAGAGAGAAAAGAGTTCCCATGAGCACTATTTTTTAATTTCTTCCATTTTGGGATTTCCTGGTACCTGAGATAAGTAGCAATCAGCCCCCTTTTGCTATCATTCCTAGGGCACCTATGACAACAGGCATTGTTTTTATTATATTATTATTATCATTATTATTATTATTATTATTATTATTATTATTATTATTCATTATTATTATCATCATTATTATTATTATTATTATTATTATCATTATTTATCATTATTATATTATTATTATTATTATTATTATTATTATTTTTATTTATTATATTATTATTATTATTATTATTATTATTATTCTTATTATTATTATCATTATTATTATTATTATTATTTTATCATTATTATTATTTTTTTTTAATTATTATTATTATTATTATTATTATTATTATTATTATTATCATTATTATTATTATTATTATTATTATTATTATTATTATTATTATTATCATTATTATTATTATCATTATCACTATTATTATTCAGTAATCTTATCTTTATAGCGTGCTTTCACTGCACTACCGAGGACAGCTTTCTGTGCCTTGGATATGTGCTGTGATTTGTTGTGATGCTGCATTGAAAGTGTTTTACGTAGGATGTGTGCAGTGCCTAGTAGTTCTATTTTATGTATGTTATATATACCTGTTAGTCCTGGTATTTTTGCTATATATTTGTCTGAATATTTTTTTATCGTACCTAATGCGCCTCCTATAAAAATTGTCTCTGTTTTTAGACTCTACATTCGTGTTACCTCTATTTCCAGATCTTTGTATTTTGAGAGTTTCTCCGTTTCTTTTAGAGAAACATTGTCATCTGTTGGTATTGATACATCGATTATAAAGCATTTTTGATACATCGATTAGAAAGCATTTTAATACATCGATTAGAAAGCATTTTGATACATCGGTTAGAAAGCATATTATTATTATTATATTATTATTATTATTATTATTATTATTATTATTATTATTATTAAGGTGGCGAAGTGGCAGAATTGTTAGCACGCCGGGCAAAATGCTCAGCAGTATTTTGTCGCCTTTACGTTCTGAGCTCAAATTCCATCGAGGCCGACTTTGCCTTTCATCCTCTCGGAGTTGACAAAATAAAGTACCAGTTGAGCACTGGGATCGACGTAATCGAATAGCCCTCTCCCTAAAATTTCAGGCCTTGTGCTTATTGTAGAAAGGTTTATTATTATTATTGAGTGAGAGAGCAGTGCATGCCATCAAAGTGACACTGGGGTAAAATATACGAAGTATATCCATTATGACTACCCGTCTAATAAGGGTACACTATGCACATGCATCACAACCATATGTGTGCGACATGGTGATCTCATATCAAGATAAACAGCACATGACCTTGCAGGTGGGGCCCAGTTAGAATTTTCTTCTGGTCGAGTAGCCCATCCCGCTCAAAAGGTCCCTGAATAAGGATTGTTTAAGTATGTTGAACGAACCACCCATGTTTCCAAAGGCGAATTATCCAAACCTCCAAGAATTCCTTTCAACACACGGCTATGATGCTCCCCCACAACTTCTGCTCATGATCAGAGATGCACGTCAGCCACTAAGGGACATGGTCAACTGGTTAAGGTCAAACAACTGACAAGCAAATCTATGATATTGAGCATAATATTTGCTGTAGCCCATCTTTTATACCAAGACAAAAAAATGTACATGATAACACTTCCAATCAGTTAAGATCAGAAGCCATGAGAGCCACTGTCTGGTACTATTATTATTATTATTATTATTATTATAATTATTATTATCTTCTATCAATTTTGTTTTTATTTCTTGCCAAGTATCTTACCAACACTCAGGGCAATGATGCTCACTGCATACATTGGTATAAACACACGAGATTGTTCATTTACACACTCGTGATACAAAAAAATGGAAGAAAACAGAGGAAAGAAGGAAAAAAGAAAAAGAAGAAAGGAAAACAAAGAAAAAAGGGGTAAAGAAAGGAAAACTCACAGCAACAATGCTTTTCTCGGGAGCTGGCAGAATCATTACTACACCGGAAAAAATGTTTAGCAGGATTTACGTTCTGAGTTCAAATTCCACCATGGCCAACTTTGCCTTTGTTTATTTCGGGGTCGATGAAATAACTACTAGTTGATCTCAGGGATTAATATAATCGCCTAGCTCTCTCTCTCCCAAAATTTCAAGCCTTGTGCATAGACTCGAAAGGATTATTGTTATTACTGTTGTTGTTGTTGTTGTTTCACCAAATTAGTGTTTTGTCCGGTTTAATATGTTTCCCGTTGAACCATAACTCGTGGTTGTATTTTCCGTATAAAAGTTATTTTTAGGTGTTCGTACATTGTAAGGAAGACTTTTCGAAAAGTTCTTGATGAAACTAATAAACATATTTCTACATTGTAACTATTCTCAGATTGAGATCAAGTTTTTCAAGGTTGTTTTTTTTTTTTTTGTCACTGTTACCAAGATCCCGGTTTATTATTACTGGGACCTTAAAGCTGCTTTCTTCAAGCATTTGAACATTTCATAGTTCAAACGATGTGATTCTCTTTTTCTTTTCGTTTTACTTTTTTATCAAATGGATTACGATAGTTTTTTTCTTGCCGGCGACTACAGTATCGCTTGTTATTGACGACTACAATTCCCCATTTCTTCGACATGCATTAACCCTCTTCCTCCAGCTGTTTTCTAGTATGACTTGTCTTCGTTCAGTTTAGAATTTAGAACCTTCTCCATTCTGTGAAAATATACTTTACTGGAGGCTTCCTTCATTTTTACAAGCTTGATCTTTTTTCTCTTGCTTTCTAATATTTCTAGATATTTATGTTTCTGCAACTAATGATTCTATATTTTCATCATTAGGTAAATCTATTCCAGCACTTTCTTTGAGTTTCCTTCGTTTCATCTTTATTATTGCACATTTTCCGAATCCAAACATTATCCCAATTCTTTCACAAAATATTCTTATAGTCTACACTAAGGAGACCAGTTACTTCGTATTTTTGCAAAAAACTTTAAAATCAGGTATAAATAGGCGACAATTCACTGTTCACCAATTCTTTCTCCATGAGTATCCTTAATTTTATTTAGTATTATCAGCAAAGAGATCGGTACGATTACAAACAGAATGGAAGAGAAGCTATCTCATTGAATAATTCCTCTTCTGATCTGGTCGTCTTTTCCCTCTGATTCATGGTCTTGATGAGTTCAAGGCATCACTTGATCCACGAGTTTGGGACTAGGTTGTACGCTTTTCTCTAACTGATCCACATGATGCAAAAAATGTTCAGTCTCTTTCTGCAGTATCTCAAGACGATGTTGGTAATCATTCAAGGATTTTTCTTTGCCA
>NC_043003.1:97207630-97227630 GCF_006345805.1 Octopus sinensis
AAGAGATGATAAATTCTAGCGAGGCCGCCATATTTGATAAGATCCGATGGAATCTGAGCCAGCTTTGCAAATCAAAGATTTCAGTTTATCTGTTGCGAGTAACGAAATTCTTGTTCAAGCCAGATTGAACAGTACTGCAGTTGGAGTGTGGCATCACTTGCTGCAATGGGTTGGTCTCATTCGAAAAATATAGAATTATCAACTACATAAGAGGCTGCAGTACGGAGATCTGCAACAAAGAACACGTCCAACAGAAGCTACAATGTAGCGATAAGGGTCAAATATAACACGTATTCAAAACTTCGTATACTAGATGTAGTATCATTATGTAATATGAGTTTAATACTTCAATGCATTGTTCATCGCATCAACAATCTTTTAAAATTTTGTTTATAATTTGGATACCTATCAGTATATGATAATGCCACATCTGCCCCTGAACCATGTATAACATAACCTTCACAGCAATATAACATTGAAACGAAACTACGAAATTTATTTTATTTCAGTTAAGCTATTTATTTTATTTCATTTTCAATTTTCCATATTTTTTCTGTTGCTTTTCTGATAACAGATTGCCATTATTCAATGACATTTTATTCGTGCTACAAGTAAACCAAGAAAGCGTTGGTAATCTAAAACTTCTTTCACATTATATATATATTATATATATATATATATAATATATATATATATATATATATATATATATATATATATTATATACACATGCATACATGCATAAAAATTTATATGAAATCCTGCAACATGTAATGTTAATTAATAAGCGTTGAATAAAAAAAAGATCATAAGTAATCTCAAACCTTACTCTCATACTGTTTACAGTTCGCTAGGATACATATATATATATATATATATATAATTAATCAATATAGGGTGGCAAGGAAAATTTTGTAGAATTTTATTGCCACCAGCGGCCCAGTAGGAAAAAATTAAATAGTCATAGACCATTTTTAAGTTCAACATTAACAATTAAGGAACGGCCATAATAGGCCATTCACCCACTAGAAATAACAGCCAAAGCTTCTACCGCAAATAAAGATTAATTCCGTAAACAGGAGAAAATTAAAAAAACATTTACCCTGTAATTTCTTGTACGGTATAACCGTTTCATCCGCTGTTTAATGGTAAAACTAACCTGATTAAATTAAATCAAGCCAATCTCCATAAGCCCTCGGATTCTTCAGCAAGAAATAGCTCAAGTCGGGACAGATATATACACGAGGCATACCCAATCTTGCCAAGTCAATATCAGAATTGGCTTGATTTAATTTAATCAGGTTAGTTTACCATTAAACAGCGGATGAAACGGTATACCGTACAAGAAATTACAGGGTAAATGTTTTTTTAATTTTCTCCTGTTTACGGAATTAATCTTTATTTGCGGTAGAAGCTTTGGCTGTTATTTCTAGTGGGTGAATGGCCTATTATGGCCGTTCCTTGCTTCCATCTCCTGAGCGCCTATTAATAATAATACTGTAATTGTTCCTGTTGTTGTTGTTTTTTGTTTCCCTTTTGGATTAAAATTATATATATATTATATAATATATATATATATATATATATATAGGTAGACAAATGAATTATCTTATTACAGATAATTCGAAAGATACCGATACCTGGGTAGCAAACTCACAACAGAAAGGGCACGGTTGAAGTTACGACCATAGGGCATAAAATCCGTGCCTTAGTGCGGAAATTTGAAGTTTTTTATATTAAGTATAGGAAAGAATGGAGCTGAACGAAGATTTAACAAAATTCCTGCAGACTTCGAAACATATGTCGAAAATAAAATAAAGGAATTTTGTTAAATCTTCGTTCAGCTCCATTCTTTCCTATACTTAATATATATATATAATATTATATATATATATATAATATATATATATATATAGATAGATAGAAAGTATAAGGACTTTACACTTTTAAACAGGTGTCTGTTCTACAATTCGAAATCTATAGAGTCAACCTAGATGAAACTCGTAAAAAAGCAGACAGTGTCAAAAGCGTTGAAAAAGCGAAAGGCGACAAGTTGTAAGAGGCGCAACTGCTTGGAGTAGGTCGTCTAGAAAATGAGCCTTAAGCTTGTAAACGCGCCTTTATATATTATATATATATATATATATATATATATATATAAAGGCGGTTTACAAGCTTAAGGCTCATTTTCTAGACGACCTACTCCAAGCAGTTTGCGCCTCTTACAACTTGTCGCCTTTCGCTTTTCAACTGCTTTTGACACTGTCTGCTTTTTTACGAGTTTCATCTAGGTTGACTCTATAGATTTCGAATTTGTAGAACAGACACCTGTTTAAAAGTGTAAAGTCCTTATACTTTCTATCTATATGCTTACCTAATGAATAATCTGTTCAAATACGATCTCCATGGTCTGGGTGATTGCACAGTCCGAATCCAGGAAGATTACCTGTACCTCTAAACCCATTTTCCGGAACAACACTGTCACCCCACCACTAGATACTATCAGATATCAAGACGATTAAGCAACGTTTTCTTCAAATACGGACGTAGGAGCACGCGTTTTTCAAAACTTCTAGGTTCTATGACGGCAACCACATCCATGTCTTTTAACCTAAGGTCATTGGGCAATTGCCTTGCTTCCAAGTTGACACCAGACCATTTACTTTTACACATGCTAACTGGATCTGAATAAAAACATGTCTATCGTAGAAAATAAAAGGAAATGTTACACAATCTCCTTTTTGGAAAGGGCGGGTAATCTAGATCCTTCTTGAGAAACGTATCCCTCAAAACACTCGTCAATCGTCTTCTGTTCATTCTTTTTCTCTAAATCCTAATACTCTCTTAGAAATTTCCCAAGGATGTATTGTCAACGTCTGTCAGTGTTATAATTAATAATATATCTTTTGGTATTTGTGGTGGGTGGGTGAATTTCTCAAATCCTCTTCTTTTAGGTACTGTTTTGTATTTGTAATGTTTTGGGTAGTCTATTACCGCGCTCTTGTTTTCAACTATAACGGAGTAGATGCTTTCTTTCTGTGCTACTTGTGGTTGTTCCTCTTGTTTGTTATTTTGTTGTGTTTTCCTGTTGTTTCAGTGGATATTTTTGCTGGTCTGGTTGCTGTTGTTATAATGGTTTTTGGTTTGGTTTTGTTGTTATTGATGTTGACCTGGAACTTGAAGTGGTGTTTGCTTTGTGTTTATTCCACTTCGCTAAGGGTTTGTGGTGTGGCTATGTATGGCTTTTCGCTTTTTCAGTTTTAGCACCTGTAATGACAACCTGCTACTTTTTCAGATCCTCCCTTTTCTTCTCAAAAAAGACGAAAGTAAGATGAAGACAGGTGTCATTACTGTTGTTGATATTGTAGCTACGAAGTAGGTAGTAAAGTGGATTTTGTTCATTTTCCCAGAGGACAGAAAGCCCTCTAGTGCTTGGGACTACTACAAATGTAATACCTTGTCCTCCTGCCTTCTGCCATAACTTTTATTTGGTCCCCCATTTTTCAGATGAATGAGATCAGAGATTCTTATTATATTTTGTAAAGTGGGCAGCATTTGCACCTCAACTTGCAGACCAGACCAGATTTTGTTTGAGTCTGTCCTCAGAATTAAAAATTGCCTGCACTCCTCAAGGCCATTTTAAAGTAATGCACGTTGATCTCAAATTGCACACTGCTTGATGTCACTTTGTTTCTATAATTAGGTGAGTTGATATTACTTGGAGGAGTATGCACGTGAAACGATTTATATTATCTCATATATTATATTACTATATAACATTTGAAATACTCGTTGAGATAAAATGCTATCACTACTCGAATTGCCTCCGCTTCTTGCATGCCGTATTGATTTCCATGCATAGTTCATACACATTTTCGCTTCTGCTGGTGTAGGGTTATCACCACTCCAACATTTTCCTGTTTACACATCTATAAATGATGGTCCTCCTTTCTATTTTTTATTTCCCTTACAGGGAAAGTACGATTAGATCCGGCTAACCTAAGCAGTGCCGGTGTCTCAAGATGAAATCCATATTGTCCTCAGCTACCAAATTGTTCCAGGTCTGCATTACACTGGCAAATGGCGAACCCGTTATGTGTTAGTAGTAACAGATGAGTTGTAGTTGATTTGTTGTTGCTACTCTTATTATTAACAATGTTGTTAAGGCTGCTGTTCTTGTTTTCTTGCTACTGTCCACCTCGTTCTTACTATTAGGGCTGGCGACATTTATTTTGTTGCTATAGATGCTTTTGTTTATGGTATTGCCGTTGCTATTTTCGTTCCTGCTGCTATTCTGTGTATGTGTGTCATTGTTTATGTTGGGGTGTTATTTCTTTCATGTTGGCTTTAGCAGTTAGATCATATCCATTACTTACAGGTGCGACAGTTGATTTGTTCAAAGACAGAGGGAATAGAGATAGATTTTCTACTATGCACACTGTACTCTTCTTTAAATCCACTTCGGGATTTCGGAAATTTGACTAAAATATGAAACAAAAAAGGATTGCTTCTGGAAAGGACAGAACAGCTTGTTTCACGCTCAAAATGTGACGACAATCATTTCAGCAGTTGTGTGGCCACCTTCGTAGAACTACAGATGTAACAAATATACTTTCTAATCTGTACTGTTAGTTTCATGTCTTTGTCATGGCCCCTACCACTAAGCATAGTTCCCATATGGTTCTGTAGCCTTCAGGTGTCATAAGGCCTTGCAAATCAATTTTGGCATCCCCTGGTCATATGTCACCTTTCGTTAATCCTGCTTGACTACTCTCGTATACTGCGCACAAGAGTCAATACTAACCTTAAAACTATATCGTTTCCGATGTTTTTATTGTCCGTCTTGTTTCTATGATCCATTTACTGAGGCACAAATCTATAAGGTATGTCAAAGGTATGGCTGATGATTTTAGCCTGAGTTGGTTACGTGTTTAGTTGTAAAGGTACAGCAGATAGTGCCATAAGTTTTACCGTTCTCTATCTTCGGTAAAGTCGACCCCAGCGGAATTTGAACTCAGAAAATAGCGACGAGCGTCCAGTGCTTTAACGACTTTCCCAGCTCGCCGCCTTGCCAGCTCATTAATAATGATAACGTGTCTTCCGCTGATATGGAAACTATTGTCAAGTACTTTGACCAGTGAACTGTATGGATATTTAAAAAAAAAAAGTGGGCTGCTACCTATTGAACAGAAAGGGTGCCAAAAGAGGAGCCGGGAAACGAAAGATCAGCTGTTAATTGGTAATCTAATTATCATAAACTGCTAGAGAAGACACTCAGATCTGTGCATGGCATGGATTGATTATCGTAAATTATTTTCCTTAAAGAAAAATGTCTTCTTTCATTGAAATCTTTTTAGAAAATGAAATATTTTATTTTCTTCCATTGTTTTATTTCATTAAATACTTTTTTTTCTTTTTCGAGAACAAACCATTCAAGGTTCCGTCACGTCTTCATTTTCAAAGTTAGGGCTTTTATTTTCTTGCCTACAGATTTTGGACGTGTGGCTAAACAACGATACCTTGGAGTCACCATGACAACAAACAGTTTCGATTTGTGGTCTTTGGACAGTTCAGTTATTCGATGGGCTAATTTTTCTATTACTAATTTCCAGAGGTGGGGGGATTAATGCAATTTTTTGTCCTCGGCATACAAAAGTATATCAGTGCAGAAAATTTTTTTAAAATCTCGTGGAAACATGTAATTATTCAAGTAATTGGGAGAAATTTAACAAGACCCAAACTGGACTAATTTAGTAGTTGAGGATAGAATTGGGTTATACCCGAGATATCGGCACTGCCGCAGTTGCTACGGATCTAATCATGCTCTTTCCAGAAGAAAAAGATAAAATAAGGTGAATCGTCACTAGTAGATGTATAAATAGAAAAAAAAGATTGGAATTGATAAACTTACACCAGCTCCTAGAGTGAGGGGAAATAAGTGTGGAACTGTAGTGCTTATTCGAGGAATATACATACTTTTGGTCTCGTATTCAGGGAAACATATAAATATTGTGATACTAAGCAGTGTGTCACCTGAAATAAATTTTATTTATTTTAGGCTGATCTCAGAGGTGTACAGAGGTTATTAATACGTGAACAATCTCACGCAAAAACTGTTCTAATTTAAAAGTTGAGGTATAGATACTTCACTTCCTAAAATGAGCTGAGGAACCACAAACACATTCAAGGAGAGAGTATGAGTCTAACCCCAACCACCAGAAGACCTTAAGTCCTCTGGGAAAATAACAAAACTATTTACTGCCTGCAACACAATACATCTACAACTGCAGTAAAGAAAAGACAAGACAAACAGGAAGAAAAGCAGAAAAAACAAAACCACATTTTGAGTGTAGATCTTGTCATTTTACATATCCCGTAGTCCGGCTGAGTGTTGGGGCACCAGTGATAACCTTACGACTAGATCCCTCCACCCGTCTCTGTCTTCAGCCTCTCGCACTGCGTCTCTCATCTTTAAGCCAGTCCATTCACAAATGTTTTCTCACCTCGCTCTCTCTCTGTCTGCATCTGCGTCTGTCTGTTCCCTATAGGATTGTTTTTGCTATCCATATTCCATATCAGCGGAAAACACGTTATCATTATTAATGAGCTAGCAAGGTGGCGAGCTAGGAAAGTCGTTAAAGCACTGGACGAAATGCTTCGCGGTATTTCGCTCGTCGCTATGTTCTGAGTTCAAATTCCGCTGGGGTCAACTCTACCGAAGATAGAGAACGGTAAAAGTTATGGCACTATCTGCTGTACCTTTACAACTAAATACGTAACCAACTCAGGCTAAAATTATCAGCCATACCTTTGATGAGTGGATGACATCCCCAAACCAGCTAAGCTTGTGATTCTTTACTGTGGTGAGAAATCCCTCATAGGGGCCATACTGCCCACCTTATTCTTCCTTTCAATTCCTCATTTGTGACACGATCCCTATGATATTCCCAAAAGTCTTTTGAAACATTTCTCTCTGTAGCCAGGTAGCTTCTTCTTCCGATTTCTGCTGTCAGTGTTTATCTGTCATAGGTATATAGGAATATTGAGATCACAAGTGATCTCATTAGCCTAATTTGGGTGCTTAGTGATTTCGGTCCTGTCTTGCAAGTTGACAAACTCACCGCTGTGATTCACCGTTCTATGATAATACACTGGAGTTGCCATGGCACCAAATAGTTTCGATTCCCATTGGTTGGGCGACTGAGCCATTCGGTTGACTTAAATAACATAACTTTAAATTCTTGTAACTTTTTTAGTATTAACTTCTCGAAAAAACATTAATGCGATTTTCGTCATCAGCAAGCAAAATTACATCAAACGTCCATTTTTTGATAATATTCTTGCGAAAACTTGAATGATTGAAAGAAATTTAGCAAGATCGTAGATTTGCATTACGTTGGCAAATGACGTTTTTGTGTTTTAGTAGCAATGGATGAGTTGTTGCTGCTACTACTATTACTACTGCTGTTGCTGTTGCTCTTGTTTTCTCTTTTTTGCTGTTCCCATTGTTGTAGTTATTGATGATGATGATGATCATCATCATGATCATGATCATGATGATCATGATGATGTTGGGGTGGTAGTGGTGGTAATAGTAGTTTTGTTGATATTTTGGTTGCTGTTATAGGTGGTATTGTTGTTGGCGATGTTATTTTTGTTACTGGTGTCGTTGTTGTCGTTAGTGTTCACGTTGTTGCCTTATGAGACACAGTGGGTTGTCTTCCTTAGGCTTGGCTTCAGCAGATAAAATGTCACATTCCTTCGTAGCAACTGCGGCAGTTGATTCGTTCAAAGACGAGGTAGGGAGGAACAGAAGTAGATTTTTCACCTTAACCTAATATACCTTTCTCTTTTTTTTTTTAATTTAGTCGATTTGAAAATTCAATAAGTCTTAATAGACGATCATTTATTTTCTCAAACAAGTAGATAAATTATCCAAATATAAAGATCTGGAAATACGAATAGTATGAGTGATGGGTCTGCAAACCGAAACCATATATTTTGTTATTAGTATATTGAGAATGATTAATAAAAAAAAAAAGAAACATGCAGGTAAATACATAACCCAAATCCGAGGTCATGTACATAAGCGAGATCTTTTCTGTTTTCTTTTAATCATTTGAAGTTTTTTCAAATTTTCCACTCGGATGTAGTTTTGCAGGCTGATAACAAATATCGCGTTAATATTTTTGGAAAATTAATAATAAACAAGATAGAAGCTTTTAAAATTTTATATTTTTAGACAATGAAATAAGTACAGTGTCCTTACAAACAGAATAATTTTTGTAATTACACCAATCCCTAATTCTTTCCAAAACTTGTCGTCAACAGAACTAATTAATGAAGTTGAGAACATTGGATTAAAATTCATTGGCTGAAAATGCTTAAATTTATTATTTTTAACTTCTTTATTATAAATTTTCCAAAATAATAACTGCGATATTCGTCATCAGCATGCAAAACTGTTTAGATTAAGATTTGTAGTTGGAAGGAAGAGTAAATAGTTTAAGATAAGTACTTGATGAACATCGTCCACAGCTCCGTATTGATTTCCATTTAATTTAAACAGAAATTAACTAAGAGAAATAGCTCAATGGCCAGTGGCATGTATTTGAACAACGTAGACGAATACAAATATATCAAATATCTTATAATTATTATCTCCGTTTCTATTGCCAAATGTCAATTAAGACCAGCCTTTACTTACACACTAATGTCTTCAGCAGTAGCAGGAGTGGTACAGTTTCTTTATCAATCTATAGAGAAACTAAAAAATGTTGAAATACTAATTTCGTTATTTATTCCTTTGATGTATTCTTCTGATTTCTAGAATATTCCTCCAACTGGCATTTCTATAATTTCTAATTCTAAGAAAAAGAGATTGAAAAATGTTATTCTTATTTCATTTTTTTTTTTTATAATTAATAATTTGTGATATTTATGGCAAATAACGCTCGTAATATCTCAAAAATAATGAATGCATGCTCGTTATTAATATAGAAAAGAATACATTTACAGGAACTTGTAGATTGCCAGAAGAAAATAGCTTATAGCATCTCGTTTCTAGAATCTCTTTTACCTTTCGTCTTCCCAGTGTCAATAATATATTTACTAGTAATAGACGAAAGCTCGTTCAATATCATATTGCATCAAAGTTAATCTTTGGAACTTGTTAAAAAATATTCTGCATTATACCAAAATAATAATCACCTGGAAAATATGTTTTCCGAGAGCAAAATCTAATGCCCGGTTTCAATTCTTGAAATCACTTCACAAACTCCTTACGAAGATCGGCTGAAAAGTTCATAGGCTGACCATGATACTCTCATGGAATGGGACCAAATGAGGTTTATTTTTCAACATAGTCCCCCTTGCGGTTCACACACTTCTTCCACTGGCATTGCAGTGCTTGGATCCCATTGGTGAAGAAACTTTCATCCTGTCGGTCAACAAAGTTAACAGCATATATGACATCATCATCACTTCGATATTGGTTCCCGGCTAGGTGTTCTTTTCATGTTGGAAAATAGATTATAATCAGATGGAGAAAATCAGGACAGTGGGAAGGGTTATCAATTAGTTCAAAGCCACAGTCACACATAACAGCCATTGAAACCAAGATCTAGTGTGCTGAAGTATTGTCCGCATGAAACAAGACCCCTTTCCCGGGACTTTAATCTTGATAGCCTTTCGTAACTACCTCACCAAACTGACATAGTATTCTCTGGCTGTTTTGAAGATAGTCAATAAAACAATGCTTTTTATACATTCTCAAAAACTAAGGTCAATACCTTCACTACAGATATCACGACCATGGCCTGTTTTGGAGCAGGTGAGGAGTGTTTCTACTATGTGGATTGTCTCTTTGTCTCTGGCTCAAAGTGACGAAGCCAACATTCATCCTGGCTTAGGAAACGTTCAAGAAACCCACTGGATTTGCCTCAAACAACCTCAGATTTCCCCGTAGTGTGATCAACTTGGTGCGCTTTTGATCAGGTGTCAGATGTGGCACCCACAGAGCAGAAACGTTCGTCATGCCAAGTTCATCATGCAGAATATTCTCAACTCTTTTACGAGATATGCTAATAGCATTGGCTATTTGAATTATATTCAATCGCCAGTCATCCATCACCATGTGGTCAACAAAATCACTGTTCTCCTACAGACACTGAGTGATCTTCAAGACACTCCCCTTCCCTTCCTACATTCATCTGCCCACTTCTGAACTATTGATAAAGCTGGAACGTCATCCCCCAATGTTGCAACCATGTCAGCATGAATGTCCTTGGGGACTAAACCCTTTTTTCTGCAGGTTTTTTATAACACCACAATGCGAAATTTTGTCTGTTTTCAAAAGAAGTCGCTATCAGTTACTTTTGAAGTCTTCTTTGAACAGAAAAATGTCAGTTTACATGGAAAGAAACAATGCAGCTATTAATAAGTAGAGTTGAAGTTAAGGCATACAAATTTCACAGCTCTTGCGTTACTCCATAATCAGCCTATGAACTTTTCAGCCCACCTTCGTAACTTCTTTGGGAAATCAATGAATATTATATTTTCACATTTACTTTACCCAAACAATTTAAAACATTTGTTATTATACTGAAGTGGCTAATTCCATCGTGTTGGATATAAGCTTCCTATCGGTCGATTCTGCAAGCTGGTTTCGAATCCCAGTAAAAGCCATTCCTCTCCATTTCACTTACGTCACGAAAGCAATTAAGAAAATCATAAACGCGACAAAATGCAATTTTAACTGCTTCTGCTCTAAATCTGATGCTTTGTGCTTGAAGAGAAAAAGTAGCGATTAATGCCGATTTAATAGGAAACAGAACGAAAAACTTGTCTATTTAGTTTGCCTTTTCACTACCTGGGTTTAAATTCTGATTTTACACCTTATCTTCGCACATGGTAAAAAAATAAACACCAGTAATATACAAAACGTTGAATCGGTAAATCATAACTCTTCCTCACAAAATGTTTCTGACTAAATTCATGGTTCTGCCTTTTATTCTTTCGAGTTTAATTTAATTAGCTGTATTCTTGTAGCACGCTGTATCACAAAAGTTCTACTTCATCAACCACCGTGCAAGGCTCGAGGTGCATGCGTAGATGTTTATTTACCACGATTAAGTATTTCATTTGATCGAATAACTGAGTAGTCATCAGAAAAACCGACGGTGATTCCCCTACTTTTCCTTCATAAGGATTAACCATCAACACAAGCTTACAATTTCGTATATTTTACGGTCCAAAAGGCATGTGATAATATTCTTATTTATTTGTTTGTTTGTTTTTTCCTTTATCTCATTCACAGTTTTACTTCGGAATATTTGATGTTCAACAGGTAGAGGATTTGCAAAGTCGGTATAGCAATGGCAGAAACGTTAGCACGCCGGGCGAAATGCTTAGCGGTATTACGTCTGCGTTACGTTGTGAGTTCAAATTCCGCCGAGGTCGACTTTGCCTTTCATCCTTTCGGGGTCGATCAATTAAGTACCAGTTACGCACTGGGGTCGATGTAATCGACTTAATACCTATGTCTGTCCTTGTTTGTCCCCTCTGTGTTTAGCCCCTTGTGGGTAATAAAGAAATAGGTATAGCAATGGAAATAAAAACACGTTGCCTCGTTTATTCCCTCTCTACACATCCTGATTTCGAATACTGAGGTTAGGATCGATACAAAAGTATTGTCAAATACTATGGTTAATACGACTGATTTTACTAGTCTTCCCATTTTGAGGCCTTATGCCAATGTTACAGAACCGTTAACACGCCGTGTAAGATGCTTAGCAGCATTTCGTCCATCTTTATTTGCAGTCTCAGTTCAAGTTCTGCCGAGGTCGACTTGCCTTTCAGCCGTTCGGAGCCGATCAAATAAGTACCAGTTTAACAGTGGGGTCGATGTAATCGGCTTACTCACACCCCAAAATTGCTGGCCTTGTGCCAACATTTGAAACCATATTAGAGGATTAGCAAAAACAGTAATTAGTTACGCCCATTTATATTCTGGAAACAGATCCCGCAGAAAATAACTATGCTTTTCGCTCCACTGAAAGTAACTAGTTATAAAATATTAGCAATGTATTATCACGTAGCTGATCAGGCAGCAACATGTGGCTAAAAAATGATATCTTTGTGCTATATATAAAATCAATATTTCATACTATAATCTTCATTTTCTGTTTCTTTTTTTTTTACTTCTTTCTTTTGTTTCTCTCTTCGTTATTTTTTTTTAATTATTCATTTATTGTTTTCTTTTCCTTTTATTTCTAGTGTGAAGGCAGTACTTGCAAAACATGAAAGTGCATTGCTCATGTTACTTGGCTTCGGGGGATTCTCTGTTATCTTAGCAATCTTATATAATGCCGTACGAAAATACATCTACCACGATGAACACAACTTGGACACAACTTTTGATGCCGGTGGCAATGTAAGTCTTAGTTTAACTGCTGTTACCGTGGCATCGCAGTTATTTTGGCCTGGAGACATCTTACAGAGTGCGACACTTGCTACAAAGGTAAGTAGAGTGTATATTTAAAATACATAAATTCTATGATGAACATTGAAATATTTGAACTGCCGGTTGGGGGATTGAAATTTACAACGGTGCTGTAATGTTTCTCTATTCAAGTCACTTAATTCCAATGGCCAGTTCGCTTTGCTGTACTTAGTTACTTCGAAATATGCATTGATCATAGCAATTTCCCACGCTATAATGATTCTGCCAATTGGCTGCCTATTTTGTCATTAATCATGCGCCTAACTTCCGTTGTATACATATGTACATACACTCACACACACACACACACATACACACACACACATACACACACACACACACACACACACATACACATACACACACACACATACGCAGATATATATGTATAGGCGCAGGTGTGGCTGTGTGGTAAGTAGCTTGCTTACCAACCATATGGTTCCGGGTTCTGTCTCACTGTGTGGCAACTTGGGTGTCTTCTACTATAGCCTCGGGCCGACCAAACCCTTGTATGTGTATGTATATATATATATATATATATATATATATAATATATATATATACATACACATACAAGGGTTTGGTCGGCCCGAGGCTATAGTAGAAGACACCCAAGTTGCCACACAGTGATATATATATATATATATATATATATATATATATATATATATATATATCATTTACTATTGAAATAACTGACCAGCTGCAAGGAGGTCAACACATTTTTTCTTCTTTGTCTCTTCCTTCTTCCTTTCCTTCTCTCTTCCATTGATACTCCTTTCAGATACAAAAGCACACACACACACACACACACACACACACACACATACACACACGCACTCTCACTTTCTCCCCATTCCTCACCCTCTTGTTCTATCTTATATCTCTCTCCACCCCTACACAATAATACTATAAAAAGAGACAAAAATCCTGAAAAAGTTCAGCTGACGACTCCACTAGAGTAGACGCAAGCGTTAATATATATGATTTATAAAAACATGTGACATATTGATAAATATCTGTAAATATAAAAAAAGATTTCTAAGTACCTCATTACTTCTATTATATATATATATACTAGCTTAAGGTGACCCGCTCTAAGCGCGGGTAAGAGTGTGGTTGTTACTTTCTGTTGCTTCCATTCCGTTTTTTATCACCACATTCTCCCTCTTTGTTTCTCTCTCCTTTCTCTCTCACTTTCCCACTCTCTTACTCTTCCTTTCTCTCGGACTCTCCTTCGCTTTCTCTTACTCTCTATCTTTCTCTATCTATCTGTCTCCCATTTATAAACAACAAAAGATCTTGAGTAAGTTGAGAAAGAAAATATTTTGAAAGATCAATTATAAATATCAGGCAGTGACAACGGAAAGGTCTGCTTCAAGGCAGACAGCAAAACACTAGCATTTAAAAGGGACAGACGAACTTGCGAGCTAAATAAAAATAAAAATATATTGGAAACCAAAGTTTGAAGGGATAGAATCTGAGGAACAACAGCAGCAGCCATCACGCACTCAGCAGGCTCTTCGGGCTTAGCAACGTCAGACTCAGCAATCTCTAAGGGTCCAGCACCCACTACAGGTTCATCAACCACTTAACGGTTCGGCAACCACTTCAGGTTCAACATCACAAGGTTCCTCCGGTTCACTTTCTTCATAGTCTATTTCACTTGTCGGGCAATCCCCACCCACAGGACTCCTCTTATCCCCGGTCCAACACTGATCCTCCAAAGCTGACCCATCCGTAACCTCAAGCTCTTGCTGGTCTTCGCGTAAGCCCTGTCGCCTCTTCTCCAGCCTTCCCATGAATGCGTCTAGCTGTGTCCTCTGGCCCTTCAACATCTCCACAATCAAGGCAAGCGAAATCTCTTCCTCTCCGGTCTGGCTATCAGTTCGTGCCTCCACCGAATCCATGGCAAACAACCGATCGACTGCAGCAATCAGGATAATCCCACTTCTGACACCAGTTGTTATGAACCTGCCGTCGCTCAACTTGAACCCGGGGCCCTACTAAGTCGAGCGATGATGATGACCAGGCTCAGTCAAACGGAATCCGCCACACAGGAAACGGTGGTGGGGATGGCAGCGAACTCAAACCGGTAACCGGAGATAACAACAACAACAACAACAACAGGAAGAGAGAGACACGGCGGAAGGCAGTAGCTTACATTTAAGAGAGTTTATGCAATTATTACAACATCAAATAAAATGTGATACATATCAGATACATTAAAGAAAATACAGAATTAAAAAGAAAAACAACAAAGGCATGCACGATACAACACAGTCCGAAGACAATCAAAACATCAATGTTCAACGCAATATAGAGTTCGAGACAGTTCAAATTAAAGTCTTTCTCTTTCCTTCTTTCTCTTTCTTTAACACAATGTTCTTTTTCCTTATTTCTTCTTTCTTTTCCTTCTCTTTTTTTTGACACAATTCTTTTTCTTCTTTTTACAACAGATTACAGTTTACGTCATAATCTCGTTTCTTTTACATTTCACATCAAAAGCATAAACAAAACATACCGCATGTTTCCTCGTTTACAAACTCGTACTACAAACATTCTAGCCTTCTTGCCGTAATCTCCCTCACTTCCTCAATCCTCTGTGTCTGTCCTTCTCGCCACGCTTGTCATCCTTGTCGTTGCCTCTCGCCTGGCAGCTCTCACATTCACTGTCTCTGCCCAAACTGACCAACCCAGGCCAACTCTCTCTCGCCAACTGATCAACAAAACCCCAGCTACCGCATTTTAAAGGGTAGCATTTTTATTTTTTTCCTTAAACTTTGCTTGACCGGAAAAGGGTCAGATGTCTCTTCCAAACTCATTAATTTCATTAGAAATGACAGGACAAAAGCTTTTCCCCAACTGTCTGGCGCCAAACCACGAAACCAGGCCACAGCACTCTCTCTCCGAATGACTCCGTATCAATATATATGTGTGTGTGTGTGTGTGTGTGTGTGTGTACATATATGTATGTGGGAAGGCGCATGGCTCAGTGCTTAGAGCGTCGAGCTTACGATCGTGTGGTTGTGAGTTCGAATCCCGGAGCAGGCTGCGTGTTGTGTTCTTGAACAAGACGCTTTATTTCACGTTGTTCCAATTCACTCAGCTATAGAAATGAGTTGCGATGTCACAGGTGCCAAGCTGTATCAGCCTTTGCTTTTCCCTTGGATAACACTGGTGGCGTGGAGAGGAGAGGCCGGTATGCATGGGCGACTGCAAGTGAGTCCCTGTGCCATTAGAATCCACATATGGTGGCCCATGTTAGCATCTAAGGGGCCCATCCCCTCAAATTTGAGAAATTTTTATTTACTCCTGGAAGAAAGCATTAATTATTTTAGTCTGACTGCGTTTGTAGACAGTTGAAAAGAGTACTTCTAATCCCCCCAAAAAAGTTAAATGATAGCATTGTAGTTCCTGGCGGGTCCCCTTGTAGTGACCCCTTAGTCTCCTGGAAACCAATATTTTTAGACTCAGTCCGCCACTATACATCTCTCTTTTACTCTTTTACCTGTTTCAGTCATTTGACTGCGGCCATGCCGGAGCACCGCCTTTAGTCGAGCAAATCAACCCCAGGACTTATTGTTTGGAAGCCTAGTACTTATTCTATCGGTTTCTTGCCGAACCCCTAAGTTACGGGGACGTAAACACACTACCATCGGTTGACAAGCGATGTTGGGGGAGGACAAACACAGACACACAAACATGCACACACACACACATATATATATATATATATATATATATATATATACATACGACGGGCTTCTTTCAGTTTCTATGTACCAAATCCACTCACAAGACTTTGGTCGGCCTGAGGCTATAGTAAAAGACACCTGCCCAAGTGTCACGTAGTGGGAATGAACCCGGAACCATGTGTCCGGTAAGCAAGCTACTTACCACACAGCCACTCCGATATATATACATATATGTATGTATGTATGTATGTATCTATGTGTATGTATGTATGTATGTATGTATGTATGTATGTATGTATGTATGTATGTATGTATGTATGTATGTATGTATGTATGTATGTATGTATGGAAGAGAAAGGGATTCATATTCGTTGCCATTATGTTAAACTATCGTGTGTTCAAATTTGGCCAAATACTTTTTTTTTTCAATATTTAATTTTGTTTGCAATAGCGGGTTCCTTGGATCAAATTATCGTACCTCCAGCCGCTTCAGAGGATCTATTCCATCTCAATCACAGATTTTTTAATTCGTTTTTTTTCTTAATTAAACAGTTTGAAATTTCGAATACTGATAGAATTTATCACGTAGAACATGGTTTACTCCGAACGTTTTTGACAAAATTTCGTATTTTAGAAGTTACTTCGTGTTAAAGTTGTCGTATTTGGGTATTTCAATGCTTAGCGGTATTTCATCTGTCTTTAAGTTCTCAGTTCAAATTCCACCGATATCGACTTTGCCTTTCATCCTTTCGGGGTCGATAAATTAAGTACCAGTTGCGTTCTAGGGTCGATCTAATCGACTGGCGCTCTCCCCAAAAATTTCGGGCTTTGTGCCTATAGTAGAAAAGATTATACCCTGTTACTATTTCAGTCGTTGGACTGCGACTATATTGGAGCAACGCCTTGAAGAGGTTGGTTAAACAAGCCGATTCCAGTGCTTATTCTTACGTCTGCTACTTATTTTATTGGTCTGTTTTTCCAAACTCTTAAGTTACAGGCATGTAAACAAACCAATACCGGCTGAGAGGCGGTGAGAAAACATACGCACAAATACACATACACACAAACTCATTACACACGCACACCACGCAGACAGACACTCACACACTCACACACGTGCACACACACACATACACACACACACACACAAGCAAACACTCTTTGTTCGTAAATTGTTACCTCCTCCACTTAGTAATAAGGGGTCGAAACAACTTAATTATTGTGTCTTGTATTAATTAGTTATATTAAATTAACGAAGAAGAACAAAGATTGAAAATGTCATCAGATTATATATCGTTATTAAAAAATTTGTTTCATCAGGAAACAATGTAAAGCTATGAAATCAGCTAAAGATTTCTAAACTATTAACAGAGTAGAAAATCTAAATGAGAAGCAAAGCTTAACAGAAAAATTATAAACAGGAAAGAGGAGTGGTTTCTAATGAGATTTAACGAAGTGAAACGCACGAAGGTATGCAAACGGAAAGATTTTCGCCTAATCGCCTGACATTGGTATTATTAAGAGATACCATTAGTTTTGAACAGATGCATTCTAGGGTTAAAATGGAAGTTTGGCAGGCAATAGTTTAACAAGAAGCTGAACTAACACGAAGAATGAAATTAACGGCGATAATAGCTACTCCAAAGTCATTAATTCTAAAGAATCTTTAAACCATTCACTACCATCCCTATCCAATTTCTTTTTGCGTCTGTTTCTACCTCTTCCTTTGTCTCTATCTCTCTTTCTTTATCTCTCTCTCTCTCTCTCTCTGTATCCCTCTTTCGCGCTCTCTCTCGCTCTCTGTATCCCTCTTTCGCGCTCTCTCTCTCTCTCTGTATCCCTCTTTCGCTCTCTCTCTCTCTCTCTCCCTCATACCATCTTCCTCTTTCACTCTCACCCTCCTTTCTCTCTCTGTTCTGATCTATTCCCTTTCTATTCTTTCTTCTGCCTAATGTTACTATGTGATCAGTGTTGAATACCTGCGGGTGTAAATGTTTGTAAATATGCACACAGACACACACTGCATGAATGCATCCATTTGCCTATGCAAGATAGTGTATACATTGTGATAAGTTAATTCTTAGTGACTATACACGCATGCATACGTCCGTCTATAGAAATGTGTACAAACGAAGTCGTATCTTGAGTATTTAAAAGTAAGCAGAAAGCTAAGTCAGGCCCCAAAAGAGAATGAATATAGTCAGTTGGATACTGAAAATGTAAACACGATTGCATCCCTTGGTGGGAGATATTCACGTTAAGTCAATACGTTATATCCTTTCTGAATGCGTATGAATATGTTAATGTGTGAAGACTTATATGCATAATTAGATATTACCATTTACACGTACATACACACATACACACACGCAAATGCACTCATATGTATATACTATATATTTCACATGATATATATATATATAGTATTTAAATATATATATGTGAAGGTGTATGAACTAGAGGTTAGGATGTGGTGCTCAGGATCACAAGATTGTAGTTTCGATTTCCGGACTAGGCGGTGTGTCGTGCGACCACTTAGACATTTGACGTGTTGCACACAGTGCACCTGTAGAGTCACTGTTGGTTTAATTAAGAAGTGAACGAATGAAACATTTGATCCCTAAAAATTAGTCATCTATGCAGGGTGTTCAGTAAGGAATTACGAAACTCTCATCTGTCATGTATGACAAGAAATTCCATCGTATAGATTCTATACGATGGAATCTCTATAGAAGATACAATATTCTATACTATAAAATATACAATATATCTGTAAGTGTGTATATAGGCGCAGGAGTGGCTGTGTGGTAAGTAGCCTACTTACCAACCACACGGTTCCGAGTTCAGTCCCACTGCGCACCTTGGGAAAGTATCTTCTTCTATAGCCTCGGGCCGACCAAAGCCTTGTGAGTGGATTTGGTAGACGGAAACTGAAAGAAGCCTGTCGTATATATATGTATATATATATGTGTGTGTGTGTGTGTTTGTGTGTCTGTGTTTGTCGCCCCAACATCACTTGACAACCGATGCTGGTATGTTTACGTCCCCGTTACTTAGTGGTTCGGCAAAAGAGACCGATAGAATAAATACTAGGTTTACAAAGAATAAGACCTGGGGTCGATTTGCTCGACTAAAAAAAGGGCCGTGCTCCAGCTTGGCCGCAGTCAAATGACTGAAACAAGTAAAAGAGTAAAGAGTAAAATAGTATATAAAGGATAAAAAATGCAAATGTATATATTCTTTTTATACCTTTTTTTCTTTACTGATTTCACTCAACTGCGACCATGCTGGGGCACCACCTTCAAAAGTTTAATCCTTATTTCTTTTGTCCGACACACTTATTTTATCATGCGCTTTTGTCAAACTTTTATGCAACACGAGGTAAACATACATGACACCAGTTGTCAAGTAGTGAGTGCGAACACAAACTCCATACATACGGATATAGTCTCTCCTCTCTCGCTCTCATTTTCTCTCTTCTTTCCCCCTCTCTCCTCTCCCTCTCACTCTCTCTTTCTCTCTTCCTTGCACATGCATACACGCACACATACATACATACATGCAAATACGTATATACATAATTAGATTGATAGATATACAATATATATATATATATATATATATATATATATATATATATACACGTATATATATGATATAAAGTAGGTAAACAATATTTTTAGTAACTACATATTAAATTTCTACAGCTGTTTCTCGAATGATGAATTTATTTGACCACATAATTATTAATAATCTTTCAAATTCTGACACGATGCCAGCAATTTTAAGGGGGAGGGTCG
>NC_043003.1:97232630-97252630 GCF_006345805.1 Octopus sinensis
GATATACTTCAATCGGGAAATAATTTAAATATGAAAAATTACAACCAATTAATCAATTAAACCAAGGTAGACGAATCACTTATTGAAGAACTTTAAAATATTAGATCACAAAAAATCCCAATAAATGAGAATATCATCAAACAAAAAACTCTGGAAATTGCGAAAGAGAACGAGGAAAAGGCCAGTAATGAGTGGTTAAATTCTTTTTTAAAAAGAAATAATGTTAAATTTAAAACCGGTACTGAAGTTGACGTGTCTGAAAATGAAATAAATGAACTTCGTGATAAATTTAAAGTCAAACTTCTTGAATATAATGCAGAAAATATCTTTAACACAGATGAAACTGCAATGTTCTACAAAAAATTGCCGACTAAATGTTGTTTTTCCTAACGATGATAATACAAAATTAAAGGAATCAAAAGAAAGAATTACAATATTATTGACATGTAGTGCAACTGGTGAGAAGTTAAAACCCCTTTTTATTGGAAAAGTCTAAAACCCCGTTGTTTCACGAATATTGACATTTCGGAACAGGAATTTTATCATAAAAACAACAATACGGCATAGATGACGGAAAACAGTTTCATTTTACCTAAAAGAAATCAATTACGAATTTTTTAAACAACAGAGGGAAGTATTGTTGCTCCAGCTGGCAGAAACGTTAGCACGCCGTGCAAAATGCGTAGCCGTATTTCGTCTGCCGTTACGTTCTGAGTTCAAATTCCGCCGAGGTTGACTTTGCCTTTCATCCTTTCGGGGTCGATAAATTAAGTACCAGTTACGCACTGGGGTCGATGTGATCGACTTAATCCATTTGTCTGTCCTTGTTTGTCCCCTCTATGTTTAGCCCCTTGTGGGTAGTTAAGAAATAGATAATGCAGTGTGTCTCAAACAACAAAGCTTTTCAAATATAGAACTTTTTTTCTACTCCCGAATACAAAAGCAAATTTACAAACTTTAGACGAAGGAATAATTTGTTCATTTAAATGATTTTTATTAAAAATTTGGTTAATAAAGAAAGAATCGATTCAAAAAGAACATCATTATTGGATATTTTTTGGTCAGTCCAGGCATGGGGTTCGGTTGTAAAAGAGACAATTGTAAATTGCTGGAAAAATTTAGGTCTACAAAAACAGAATTCAATGAGTGAAGATTCGCTTCAAAACAAATCATCTGGATTAGGTTTTAAAAATGGGGAATACGAGCTGCAATGCGCACTTAAGGAACTCAAAAATTAAAATATGATGCTGTTACTTTTACTAAACTAAAAAATTATAAAACAAGAAAAACAGAATGTTGCAATAATCTAGATGAAACAAAAGATTCGAATGATAAATTCCAAATCTCTAAATAATGATATGGAAGAAAAGACAACTGACGAAGACAAGTTAATAAAGCTGATTTTAAAAAATACTTTGAATTAATCAATGAACTTAAAATGCTTAGTTCAAAGGTTTGCCCTGTAAGTTTAAAGCACATATTTTCAGCAGAAAAAGATATTAATAGCCTACTTAACAGTAGAAAGAGACAAAAAAAGTGTTTTTTTTTTAATTTATGACACTTGCAAAGAAGAATTGAGCATCATAGATAAGAGCACAAATCTTAACTTTAAATTTTTACGTCTTTTGTTTATACATTGTGTTTTTTTTTTATAATAATGTCAAAATAACCAACTTTTCTTTAAAAATACTACTTCAAAATCATAATTAAGATAAATAAATGCATGGAAACAACTTAAAGGTTCGTTCTTGACAGATATTTATATTAAAAACTCGCTCAATAACGAACTTTCAAAAATTTCGTGAAACAAAAAGTTCGTTATGTATGTATGTATGTATGTATGTATGTATGTATGTATGTATGTATGTATGTATGTATGTATGTATGTATGTATATTATATACACATATTTATATATTTACATACATATATATGTGTGCGTGTATATATCTATATATATATATACATATATATAGGCGTAGGAGTGGTTGTGTGGTAAGTAGCTTGCTTACGAACCTCATGGTTCCGGGTTCAGTCCCACTGCATGGCACCTTGGGCAAGTGTCTTCAGCTATAGCCTCGGGCCGACCAAAGCCTTGTGAGTGGATTTGGTAAACGGAAACTGAAAGAAGCCCGTCGTGTATATGTACATATATATATGTGTGTGCATGTTTGTGTGTCTGTGTTTGTCCCCCAACATCGCTTGACAACCAATGCTGGTGTGTTTACGTCCCCATAACTTAGTGGTTCGGCAAAACAGACCGATAGAATAAATACTAGGCTTACAAATAATAAGTCCTGGGGTCGATTTGCTCGACCAAAGGTGGTGCTCCATCATGGCCACAGTCACATGACGGAAACAAGTCAAAGAGTAGATATTGTAGGTGCATACATTCAAAGGTACATATGTATGAATGTTATATTGTAAACAGAATTCTATTGTCTTTTGGTTTTGTTTTGTTTTTCTTGTATTAATATTTTTCTTCTTGTTTCATATATATTCCTTGCAGTTTGTTTGGGAAAATTAAATTCGTAAATTTCTCATCAATATTTCTATACATTCGCAATCTCATCTGTTTACAGTGGCAATGGTGTGCGTTGCTTCTTCTTACCTCCTTCTCCATAGCACTTAATGCCATCAACAATCAGGTATTACTAGTTTAGAATAGTAGTATAGAGGGAGTATTGCTTCTTTCATTAATCAGTCGTATTTGTGAGGAATTTTGTGTTATATAGACGTGTTGGTTACAAATGTTTTTCTACACTATTTTCTTTTGTGTTACGTGATGCCAAATATATCAGATGGAGGTGTAAACTTCACAACTTCCGCGTTTACAATCAAATTTGCGTATCTCGCTGATAATTAGTAGCTACTCTGCGTATGTAGTTTGTAACGGATATTTTTATATTTACAATTACAATATTTTTATTGTATATTATTAGTATTTGCTTATGGATCGATGCAATGAATTTTGTGTTCTATTTTACGTTTGTGACGTGTTCATCTACCCTATAGTTTGTGGGTATTAAATTTTTACAGTTCACTTTGTGTAATTTGTTTATCTTTAATGGGTGGAGTTCCTGGTGCATTTCTGTCTATATTATTCCCGTGTTAGTGTCATTTTTAGATTTCTTTATGTAACGTTTCGTTTTTGAGTGAGAATCTATTTAAATGCACTTTTATGTAGGGTTTTCCGCCACTAACATTTTTATGTATGCACATACACTTTATTTAAGTGAAGCCGTTCATGTGAATCTTTAGTGTAAACGGATATGACGTATCTATTTTTTTCTATCTTACTATTAATGCTTAGAAATGGATTTAGTATATTACAAGAAGTTTTGTTTGTTACGAATGTCAAATCTTAGCAGAGAGTTCTTTTTCTGAGACGTCTTTTAATTTCTCGACATCTTCCAGTGTTTCCTTTATAACAAATTATACATCGTATGTTTAGGCCATAGTTCAATTTTTTCTTTTGTCGTCAGGTAGAATATCGCGAATGTTTGGTGCCAAAAGCGAACCCATAGATACTCTATCTAGCTCATATAACTTCACTTGAGGACAGCTAAATATAATTTTGTTGTAAAGGGTACTATGTTATTTACAACAATGAGTGTTTTTATCGTACAAATCATTTAGTATAGTTTTTTTTTTCTTGCATTTGCCACTGAAACGTTGGCAAACAGACTTTCAACTAATTTGTTCTTTCTAAGTGTTCTTTCGTTAGTTCTTTCTAAGATCTCTAGAAACTCTTCGACTGAACATATCCTTTACTTGTCCGGCGTATGCCACTTATTTCTAATTGCTAACCGATATTGTGTGCTGATGTTTATAGGCTGTGTGCTAAGAAGTTTTCTTCCCAGCCACATAGTTCCAGGTTCAGTCCCACTGCGTGGCACATTGGGCAGGTATTTTCTATTATAGCCCTAGGCCGACCAAAGACTTGTTAGCGGGATAGGTGGACGAAAACTGAAGGAAGTCATGTGTGTGTGTGTGTGTGTGTGTGTGTGTGTGTGTGTGTGTGTGTGTGTGTGTGTGTGTGTATGTGTGTGGTGTGTGTGTATGTTATTCAGTTCTATTTCATGGTTTCTTGTGAACTGAGAAAGACCCAGTTTCTAACCTAGATCCAAGGCTCCTTCATTGGAATTTCAACATCGACATGTATGTATGTATGTATGTGTGTATGTATGTATGTATGTGTGTATGTATGTATGGATGGATGGATGGATGTACGTACGTACGTATTTATTAAGTTCAACTTTTAATTAGGTATACTCTACTTGCTTACGATTTTACTTTTGTTATTGAGAAAATTTATAATTTTTGGTAAAAAAAATATGTATAATTTTTTGTAATATATACGTCTTTATAATTACAAAAGTGTTTAAGGCAGGAAGCTTGCAGAAATATTAGCATGCCGAACAAAATGTTTTAAGGGCAATTCTTTCGGCTTTTTAACGTTCTGAATTCAAACACCGCTGAAGTCGACTTTGCCTTTCATTCTTTCGGAGTCGCTAAAATAATAACCCGTTGAGCACTGGGATCAATGTAGTGAACTTCACCCTCCCCTCAAAATTGCTGGCCTTGTACCAAAAATTGGAAAGAATAATTTCAAATGTTTTCATTATTACATACGTCCCATAATTGTACTAGTTCGCTCGTGTCGTCAAGATAGCATTTTAAAGGAACAAGTCGAAACTAGTATCAAATACATACAGTGACAAAACATATATTTGATACAAACTTGTTACAACACATTGTATATTTCCAGGTTAGGTTCTGATTAAATTTCGTTCGCCAAAAGTAGTATATTTTGTCAATAATCAATGGGGCATGTATATTATACACATATAATATAAATATCGTTATGAGTTACCTTGTGTATAAAGTGGTTATAGTAAAACATACATACATCGCAGTATGCAAATTTTATTCAAATTGCATTCTCTACACATATAAATTGGTTTCTGTATAATATATATTACAATTTTCATGTACTTATATATTCATATTTTCAATATACCTACATAATATACATTATAAACATTAATAATTTAGACTTTCCTTCATTTTGTTAACATAGCTGGTATATATATATATATAATATATATATATATATATATATAGAGAGAGAGAGAGAGAGAGAGAGAGGGAGGGAGAGAGAGAGAAGTATTATGTAGTTTCAAGCTTAATTAAAAAGATTTTTTATTACGATATTTTGTGAAGAATCTATTTCCAATCATATTTCTATGATCATCATTTCTGTGTACAACTTCAGATTATTCTTATATTTGGCAAATATATTTATAATATACAATGAAGTTTATCGTAAAAGATACGTCTTTATAATTACACGTCTTTAGAATCAAGAAATCATTAATCTGATTATTTTTACATACGATTTCATTTCAATTATGCGGAACGTGTTTGAGTTTATTGTTTATAGTTTGTTATTACCCGTGCATATATATATATGTGTGTGTTTATAATAATCCTTCAGAGTAAGTCTTGAAGTATATTATTGATAATTATAATGTGCTTATCTCCGATTTTCTCAGGGAATTGGTGAAGCACTTTGGGTTGGGTTTTCTCTTTCAGTTGTAAGGGGAAAGTAATACGGAGCGTGAAGATTAAAATTTCATAGTGGATGAATGTATGTTGTGGAAAGTTTATTTTAACGTAGTTGTTTTCCTTTTGGTGGATTTAAACTCAGTACTGCAATACTAATAAAATATTTTTCTGTTAGGTAATATCTTGAAGTGAATTTTATTGATCATGATAACAGCGATTATATGCAAACCAACGATACTACTTTTGCTATGAAGATACGCTGTCGACTTTGTTGCAAATTCATTTTCTGATAAATATATTTAAACTTGAATGTTGCTCTGTACCAAAAGAACTTTCTAGCTCTCTGTATCTCTTCTTTTCTTTTCGTTATTCTCTTATTTCTTTCTTCCCCGCTTCCTGTCCTGCTAGCTATCAGACTCTTGGGGCTATATTTCGCACTGAGAATACAATGTCAGAATTATTCTACAAGTTGCGATTGGAATAAAAAAATTAAGGTTAACAACTAGCAGTTGCCGACCTAGATTTAATAACTAGAACAGTTACTTGCATAATATGTGAACTTTTTTCAGTTGAATTGCCTCCGTATCTTGATCTCAGGAGATAAAACTAACTGCACTAAATTATTTTCATTAATCACAGCTGGAAAAATACGAAGCAGATGACTTATCTACGGGCTGTGCCTACAAGTATGATGTGACAAAGAATATAATTAATAAGATATAAGAAGGACTGAGTGATAGAATTAGTCGAGTATCAGTATCTAAATTAATCCATCATTTTGTTAATTTTCTACCGAGTTTGACATTGCCTTTCATTCTTCTGCATTTCATTAATTAAAAACCTATCAATAACTATCCGTTTCAAAATATAGCTGGCTTTGTATCTATGTAAAAAATTATTGGTAGTAGTGAAAGTGAAATGATCGGAAGTGTACTGGTGAAAATGCCTTGTGGTTTTTAATTGGATCCTTATTTTTATTTTTTAAAAGTCTGTTAATTATTTCATCAGTCCCGTTTGCCGAAGCGCTAATTTGCGGGGACGTAAACAAACCAATAACGGTTGTCAATCGTGTTGTCCAATATATTTTTTATTCAAGACTGTAGGATAAGATTTGAGGGAGATTTGATTGTTAATTCCAGCAAATCGAATGACCATACAGAATGACCCCTTGTTCAATACTGAGACCAAACGACATATATCGAAGTGACATTACATGGGGGGAAGGAAATATCATTAGGCAGTGATAGAGCAGACAGACCAAAAGATCAAAAGATGCAGTCGTCCGTTAGAAAACAACTCTCCTTCTCTGTCTCTCACCCTTTCCCTCTTTCTTTCCCTCTCTCTCTCTCTCTCTCTCTCTCTCTCTCCTATCTATTTCTATACCTATTTGTGCGTGAAGAATGGTATTATTAGTGACGTGGAGGTGGGGAAGGCAGTGTTATGATTACATACAAATATATCTATTATAATAACGCTTTTTAAGGCGGCGAGCTGGCAGAATCGTTAGCACGTCGGGTGAAATGCTTAGCGTTATTTCGTCTGCCGCTACGTTCTGAGTTCAAATTCCGCCGAGGTCGACTTTGCCTTTCATCCTTTCGGGGTCGATAAATAAAGTACCAGTTTCGCACTGGGGTCGTTGTAATCGACTTAATCCCTTTGTCTGTCCTTATTTGTACCCTCTATGTTTAGCCCCTTGTGGGCAATAAAGAAATATATAATAATGCTTTTTTTGCATATTATTTTTACACGATTAGTACCCTTAATGTTTTCGTTTCATCATGTATCTAATAAAATCAAAAGTTGTTGTTTTTCAGGTGTTGACAATAAATTTCAATAAATGAGTTCATTAATTTTATTTTTTCTATTTCAGAATGGAATAGCTGGACCATTCTGGTATGCTGTCGGTGTCATGATAAACATACTAATTTTCCCCATCCTTTCTGTACATTTCAAGACACGTGCACCAGGAGCAAAAACATATCTTCAAGTGAGTTTTCAAATGTCTATATATTTTTAGGAGTTAAATTACCATACTTTATCGTTGTAACTACCACCAAGTTAGCTATTCCATATTGCTGGTATTTCACTGACGAAGTTATGTACATGTTTCTTGTTAATGACTTGATTTATTTTTCGAATTCATTTCTTTTTTCTTTTATCGTCTGTAAACTATGCAGTAAGTTTTCTTGATTAAGATTACAGAAAGCTCAGATAAAAATTATTGAGACATTTTAAAAAATAAATGAAATTAAATATTTTTAAAGACAGTATTCTGAAGATCAAAATTATTTTGTTCCCCAAAGCCTGTCAGTTATTTCATTTCAAGGTAGTACCTCAAATTTAAGTGGCCGTGTCGTACCCTTAACTAGATGTCAGAATCTAAAACTAAATCCACTGGATAACTCTTCTTTGATTTATCTAACATACAACCTTACCCTCATCCATATCACGAATCCTATTATTCTCAGAGACACAAATCTTTCTGCCCTTGTATATAGTACTTCCCTGTTATTCAGGCTACAGTTTGTACTCAACCTTAGCTTCGAAAAGAGGTGTCTGCGCGTACATAGATATCACTCCTACATCTCTCATCTGTCTCACATGGATATCAACAACAAGAACCTTCAGCTATTTTGGTTATTTCTGCTCCTTTTATCCTTCTCTGAACACATCCAAACTCCGACAATACTTCAACCATATTCATTCCACCTCTTCTCTGAAACCATCGTCCTCAGTGACTTTAACGTTCACAACTTTTCTTGGCTCGCACTTTCGAACTGTCTTACTACAATGGACGTTATATCCGTCTGTCTGTCCGTCTGTCTGTTCCCTCTTCACGGTCGAACGGCTGGATCATTGGTCATGATGATTTTCAGGATTACGAAGGAGGTAATCAGGAAGGTATTTAGCAAAAAAAGAATATGAAAAAAGTATATTTAGTGGATATTGAGTTTTGTATTAATAAATCACCTTTGACTTTTCTTGTTAAAATTCCGGCGAAGAATAGTTCGTGAATTTAGAGGGTTTAGATTTACGATACTATCCCTTTATTTCCCATCGTAGATGGGCAGATTTGCTATCTTACTATAATGGGCGTTATGTCCGTCTGTCCGTTTCTTTGTCTGTTCCCTCTTCACCGCCAGACAGCTGGACCAATGATTACAATATTTTTCGGGATTACAAACCTGGACTCTCATTCCTAAGGTATTTTTCGATGTTGTTATTATTATTATTATTATTATTATTATTATTATATTATTATTATTATTATTATTATTATTATTATTATTATTATTATTATTATTATTATTATATTATTATTATTATTATTATTCAGGTCACTGCCTGGAATCGAACTCGGAATCCTGGCGCAGGCTACTAGCCCCAAGATTCCGAGTTCGATTCCAGGCAGTGACCTGAAGAAGAAGAAGAAGAAGAAGAAGAAGAAGAAGAAGAAGAAGAAGAAGAAGAAGAAGAAGAAGAAGAAGAAGAAGAAGAAGAAGAAGAAGAAGAAGAAGAAGAAGAAGAAGAAGAAGAAGAAGAAGAAGATCGAAAAATACCTTAGGAATGAGAACCGAGGTTCGAAATTTCCCCAAGACACCTGATGAAGGCTGGAGGGTATATCAGCCGAAACGTGTTAACAACAAACAAGATGAGGACAAATATCAGTCTAATGTAAATAATGTACGTAATTCCTCATCTCTTAAATATAGAACTGTGGTCCATATAACCATTCACGTTACAGAGGTTGGGTGCCTATTTCAGTTCACGAGTGAATCGTCATCACATGTCACACAGTCGCAAACACATGTCATATAGCTGCAACAGAATGCTGTATCACCAACAACAGTGTGATTTCTCTAAGACATCACCCAGTAATCTATCAAGTCCATTTACACATTTCTCAATACATACTGCTGTTATGACTTCCCTCCCTCATTTTATGCCTCAATCATAGATGGGTAGATTGGCTAGTACTGGTAATGCTAGTACAAAAACCGAATGTCAACTAGTTTCACCCTCTACACATATTCTTGACCGAATCACAAACATCTTCAAAACCAAAGCATCATATGTCCAATACCAAATTGCGAATAACCACTATCACAGCCCCAAATGCCACACAACACCTCCAAATACCTGAACTCTATGGGACCTCAGATCAGCTGAGAGTTCTGCAGGCTATCCTTTCTGTTCATGTATTTCATTTATAACTCATCGACGACGTCTAATCGGATAAGTGGATATCTTATTTAGCAAACTCACATCCGCAACGTACCAAAGACCTTTTCAAAGAAACTAGCCTTCCCTTCAGCACAACTACTAATCGTCTAGAAATCTCATCGAACATGCAGTTTGACATGTGCTTTTGTTCCTGACTCTCTGTTCCTATCTCCCTTGCTTCTCTTTTTCTCCTTTTCTCTGGACTCTCCTTTGCATTTCCGACGGAGGGTTATGCTTGAAACATCATATTTATGCTCTAAACTTTCCCTTTATAACCATTTTTTCCGAAAGTCAAACTAATACTTATTCACTCCGTACGTCCCTTGAACTTTTAATACTTTTGTGTTGGAATTTGATGTTTTTGTGGTTTGTTTTTTATTTGCCGCTATGGTATAACTCCTCTACGCCTAATAGGGGCTGCTGCTACCTACAGGGATACTTAGAAAGCATTCACATTCAAAGAAATTGCCTCTCGACTGATTAGCATGATATCGCACACCAACGCATTCCAACATGTGTCCTACATACGGGTTGCTTCTATATTTTCTTATTTTCTTCGAGTACTACAATGATCTCTACACATCAGAGAAAGCTAGTCTCACACCAACTCCATTCAGGCACCTCTGTGTCATTCGTCTCTCCTTCCTTTTCTCACCAAGCCACGAACTGCTCTAGCCATTACTTCCAGTCTTTTCACTCCAGAACCCCTAGAATTCTCTTTCCGCGCACTTTTTATTTTCTTTTTTTTTCTGCGGCTATTGACTTGCAATTGTGCAAACATAACGTCACTACATCAATTTAATCCATCTCAGATGTCCTACAAATGTTTTGGGGCTTTGACCACAACTGAAAAAAAAATCAATTCAAGGCAATACCTGACTTAAAATGAGGAATGATCTTATGATCTGCAGGCTTTACAAATCGCGGATAACTAGGTAAAATATTTTTTAAAAATACATTTCTATATGCGTGTATGCGTTGGTGTGTGATTGTGTATCTTGGCGTTCAGACGCGTGTGTATATGTGTGGGCGTGTATATAAATATATAAATATTTGCACATATATAAATATATAAATATTTGCACATATACACACATATACACATATACACACACATATTTATATATATACATATATACACATGCATGTATATACATGTATGTATATATATGTGTGTGTGTGTATGTGTGCGTGTGCGTGCGTGCGCGCGTGTGTGTGTGTATATATATACATTTATAGACATACAGATAGATATGCATATCCATGTATATATATAATTATATATAAATATATAAATATTTGCACATATACATTTATACACACACATATATATATATACATATATACACATGCATGTATATACATGTATGTATATATATATGTGTGTGTGTGTATGTATGTATGTATGTATGTATGTATGTATGTATGTATGTATGCATGCACGAAAGGATCATTAACGAGTGTTCGGCTGTGTGTAATTTATCTCCTTTAAGAAAAAAACATACGAGGAATGTTTTCTCTACTAAATTTGTTAAATTGTATCGTGTTGTAGTAGAAAACAGAGATAAAGCTGAAATATCCACAAACTTTATCATTAGTTTATCTGTTTCTATAAATGTCAATAGCATAATTAGAACACATGGTATTTAGACTTTTATATCGAGTTCTGGCATACGTGTGATATGTCGTACTGGTCGTTGATCATAGTTCCTTATTATCGTGTATGATGGTGGTGGTAGTAGTGGTGGTGGTGGTAGTAACAGGGATGAACGTAGTTATGATGGGGGACATAGTTTTTTAGGGTTCTTTTGGGTTTTTTTAATATTTTACAAGACGTTCGTTGCTGGGGGTAGGTATGGCTTCCATAGTTATTTGTTAATATTGCTAAGATGATGGTTACTGTGGTAGATATGATGATAAGAGCAGTATGTTGCTGGTGATAGTAATGGTGATCTGGCAGAAACAGTAGCACGCCGGGCGAAATGCGTAGCCGTATTTCGTCTGCCGTTACGTTCTGAGTTCAAATTCCGCCGAGGTCGACTTTGCCTTTCATCCTTTCGGGGTCGATAAATTAAGTACCAGTTACGCACTGGGGTCGATATAATCACTTAATCCGTTTGTCTGTCCTTGTTTGTCCTCTCTGTGTTTAGCCCCTTGTAGGTTGTAAAGAAATAAGTAATGGTGATCTATTTGAGGCGTTGATCTAATAGTTATTGATACTGCGTAGTCCCAGCTTGGTCCTGCAGTAGTAAATACATCTAAAGCAGTCATGAACAAACTGCGATTCAAGGGACTTTATGAATGACACACCTAACGAATAATTGCCTTGAGTTTCTTCAGTAGTGCGGCCCACCTAATGACGAGCCATAGTTCATGCAGCCCGCTCCTCGAAAAAATTGCCCATGCCTGATTAAAGCATGTAAGTTTTCAACCAAAGCGATACGCAATCCCTTGATCTGTTCTTCCAAATGTACAATACTAGAGGCAGTACTGCATATTCCAACATGGGTATATCGTTCAGAGTTCTAATTTGGACGTATTGTTGTCGTTTCTCTCCAGTTTATTTCTGCTTACCTCTAGATTTTGGTTGGTTTCGTTTGTCGTTCTGAAGATACTGACGGTTGAATTCTCTTACATAAGCATTTGTTGCTATTGTGATATTTTTTTATTTGTCTTAAAGGTAGTGCTCGCCGCAGAATCGTTTGCATATTGGGCGAAACCCTTAGCGGGTTGAATTTCTTTAGGTTCCGTGTTGAGTTTCCACCGAGGTCGACTTTTGGGGTTTCCTCCTTCTGGGGTCGATGAAATAAGTACAAGTTGAGCACTGGGATGATGGAATTAATTAGCCCCCTCCTCCAAAGTTTCAGGCCTAGTGCTTATAGTAGAAAAGATTTTTTGTGCAGAATCGTTAGTGCATCGATTAGGCAAAATGTTTAGTGACCATTTCTTTTGCCTCTTTACGCACTAAGTTCAAATTTCGCTGAGGTCGACTTTGCATTTCTTTCTTTCTTTCGAGGTCAATAAAGTAAGTGTCAGCCAAGTACTGCGACCAATGTGATCGACTAACTCCCTTCCCTTTAAATTTTGCATACCTCGTGCCAAAAACTAAGACCATTTTTTTACTCTCTTACTGTGAAGATGCGTGGCCTAGTGGTTAAGAATGTTGCACTCACGCTCGTAAGACCGTCGTTTCGATTCCTAAGCAGAGCTTTCTCCCAGTCCGCTCAGCAATAAATGAGTTCCAGCTGGGAAGTCGATCCTGCGATAGAACGGCGCCCCATAGATGTGTTGTAATCTCTGACACTCTTACGATATAGCAATTGAGTTGAATTCCGACCTAATGCGTCCAAAGATCTAAGTTTAACAGATCTAAGTTTAATTAAGATACAAAAGATCTTGTCTCCAGATTTCTTGGAATATTTTGCGTACTTTCTTATCACTTCTTTCTCGTACAAAGAAATTCTGTTACAACTATTTATTCAGGCTAAAGGAGTATCCACGTACTTTAAAATCAAAATGACTGTTTCTTGTATTCCCGTGTGTTACTCATTATTCTCTCATTTATTCTCATAGTCTAAGGTCGGGTCTTTCTTCAGATATTCTAAATTGGGAATCAGGCTGACTGTCAGGTTATTGACTCAGTTTCTATCCCCCAAACGAAGCCATTTCACTTTGTTTATCATACTAACACAGGGTAAATCAAACGTTTCTCCTTTTCTCCTTGGTCAAAATATAGGCCATCTAACTCTAGTTAAACGAAACTTCCTTTCTAAGCTTTATAGCATCTACTTTGACATCTTTTACACTGTATTCGTATCATTTACTATTGCTGTTTGTTTTCTTTGACCTTGTTCAGTTTTCTCTTGTATCTTTGTTATTTCAGCTGTATTCAACGTAATGTTTACTTCGCGATGTGTTTACATAAATATATGTACTTAGGCATATCCTCCACTCTATCGAGACCTCTGTTTCTTCATATCACAAGGCGAAAAGTTTTATGGTTGTCAAAATTTATCTCGTAGCATCATTTTGTTTTTTCTGCTATAGTTTACATGCAATTGTTTTCTTGCTTCTTTTTTTTTTCTTTTTTTTTTTTACTTATAACTGGGTTACAGAAAAGTTGTAGCGTAGGAATATCATTTTGATTCCACTATTTATATCCCTGTTTTAAGCTAACAAGAAGCCCACCGGGCAAGTTGTTTCTTGCCCCTGTGGAGTTGATATTTGCAAAACATAATTCAAAATGTTCTTTCGAAAATTCTTAATTCAAAAAGATGGCGTCGCCTTCAACAGTTAAACAACAGGAGGTGGGTATGAATTTAGTTGAGGGAAAGTTAGAAACTGCGTCAGGGGTCTCCCCTTCAATCAACCCGTGAGGACTTACTCCTCTCAAAGTCCATATTTGAAAAGCTACATTACCACCGCCGCTGTTGTAACGTGCGGTGACAATAGCAGCAACAACAACAACTGCAACAACAACAACATGCCAAACAAAGAGGAAAACAACCACAAATTGTCAGACTTCGCCACCACCACCACCATCGCCACCTCAACTACCTCAACAAGACGTGATGATAGCAATAACATAAACACCAGCAACGACAAAAGCAGAAGCCTGAAAGCTTACTCCCACAACGACCATCACCAACACCGACACTGCGGCTGCATTAGTTAGCCGTGACGGCAACAACAGCAACAGTGGGGGCGCAATGGCTCAGTGATTAGGGCAGCGGACTCGCGATCGTAAGAACGCGGTTTCGATTCCCAGACCGGGCATTGTGAGTGTTTATTGAGCAAAAACACCTAAGCTCCACGAGGCCCCGGCGGATTGGTGAGGTGAACCCCGCTGTACTCTTTCACCACAACTTTCCCTCACTCTTTCTTTTTACTTCTGCCACAAAGCTGAGGAACCATGGTGTAACCCACTATGGTGCGGTAAACTTTCAGACCCTAGTCTAGATTGCGAATCCTCTGTACCCCCAAGATGGTTCAGCTCTCCACCAGTTAAAAGCCACCGTTTACGGAATGAGGATAACAACGTAGCTTTCGCGCCCGTGCAACCGCCAGTCTATCGCGTTGCCACACGCATTCTTAGTAGCATAGAGTAGGCTCGAATTAGAGATTATTCTTTGTGGCTAATGGCGACGAGGAATGCATCACCATCACCACCACCGTCCCAACAGCCAAGAGTAACAAGGACAATACTGCTCCAACATCTACTACTGATCACTCTGACAACAATACTTCAACTAATATGGCTGTTCGAAGCAGTAACAGTACCATGACCACAAAGGACAAAGTCATCGCCGGTGTAGCCACAAATGCCCAAATATATGTGACGGACAAGCACACAGACCTAAGAAATGTGAAGAGTCCCTGGAGTATTGGGAAAAGGATGCTTTGTGGAATTTGTTCCGGCTTTTTAAATGCTAAGTTCAAATTCTGCCAAGGTCATCTTTGCTTTTAATCCATCTGGTCAAAAAAATTAAAGTCCCATTAGAGTAAAGAGTTGGTATAACCAACTAATCTTTCCCCCCATGAAAACCCTTGGTCTTGTGCCTAAATCAGAAACCACGCTTATTATTAATCTCCCAATATGAGTGAATTTGTTTCTACATTAGAATTTATTATTACGATAAATAAAAACAGCGGAAAGCTGACAGAATCGTTAGCTCGCCGGACAAACGGCTCAGCGGCATTTCTTCCGGTTTTACGTTCTGAGTAGAAATGCCGCCAGAGCCTACTTAACCTTCTATCCTCGTGGGCTCGTGAAAATAAATACAAGTCGAGTAATGGGTCGATGTAATCGATTAGAACTCTTTTCCAAAATTTCAGGACTTGCGCCTATAGTAGAAAAACACTATTATGAAAAGTGGGGAATTAAAGAATCGGTTGAGCACAACATGTAATACATAGATTTTAGTTAGGCTCGCTTAAGTTCTGAGTGCAAAACCCGCCGATTTGAGTTTTTGTTTCGTCCTTCTGACATTGGTAGAATAAGCACCAGTCAAATATCGTGCCGATTAGGTCGGCTCTTCCTAGTGAATGTCGGCTTTGTGCCTCTTTTAGAAATCATTATATCATTATTATAAGGCGGTGTGCTGGCAGAATCGTTAGCACGCCAAGCAAAATGCCTAGCGGCATTTCATTCGTCTTTACGTTCTGGGTTCAAATTCTGCGAAGGTCGACTTTGCCTTTCGTTCTTTCGGGGTTGATAAAATAAGTATCAGTTGAGTACTGGGGTTCGATATAATCAATTTACTCCTTCCCTTAAATTGCTGGCCTTGTGCCAAAATTTGAAACCATTATTATAAGGCAGCGAGCTGGCAAAGTTGTTACCGCCTCGGGTAAAATGCTAGCCCCTCCCACAAAATTTCAGGTTTTGTGTATATATTAGAATTGTCATTACGAAATAAGGCGGCAACCTGGCAGAATTTTCAGCATACCGGACAAAATGCTTAGTGGCATTTCTTTCAGATTTACATTCTGAAATGAAATTCCGCCGATGTCGACTTTGCTTTTCATCCTCTCGAAGGTCGATAAAATAAGAACCAATTGCTCACTAGAGTTGATGTAATCGACTAGCATTTCCGCCAAAATTTCAGGCCTTCTGCCTATAGTAGAAAGAATTGTTAATATGATTATGAAGGCGATGCTTATAGTATAATTATTATTACTAAGCTGAAGGCGACGAGCTGGCAGAATCGTTAGCACGCCGGACAAAATGCTTAGCGGCATTTCGTCGATCTTTACGTTCTGAGTTCAAATGCCGCCGGGTTGATGAAATAAGTACCAGCTCAGCACTGGGATCGATGTAATCGGATTACTCCCTTCCCCGAAATTGCTGCCCTTGTGCCAAAATTTTTAAAACCACTATTATGAAGCTGGGTATGTATCAAAATCTGAAACCAATGCTACTTAGATTGTTTAGTGGCAGAAATCATTAAGTACTGTACGTACATCTTCATGTTTTTGATTGGTTAATTATTCTATTGAAAGCTAGACTCTGTATAGTTTGCAAATCACCCAAAGACTATAAACTGTGATTAATATTATTGTCTTTTGGTTCCCCATATTTGTATAAGGACTTCAGTTTAAGTTAGAATTCAAATATTACCTGTGTTTGTTTTCATACAAATGTTTCGCTGTAACACCCCTAGATTCTTCAGAACATTGTTTTATGTTTGAAGATTGACTAACTACAAACTTATTTAAAGGAGTTCTATGACAATGTTACTAATGTCGGTTAGTGTGGACGCAGAATATCTCTTCCTAACAATACGATTTAGGAAGCCATAGCATAACTCTATATCTCTCTCTGATCCTAGTAGTATTATTTCGGAAGCCGTACTATAACGTTATCTCTCTCTTCTTCTTAGATACTATCAACTAGACTTATGGGAGTAATTATAACCCTCGGCTTCTAAGCATCCTCACCACCACCACCACCATCATCATCATCATCATCATCATCATCATCATCATCATCATCATCATCATCATTATCATCATCATCTTCACCATCATCATCATCATCATCATCATCGGCGTCATTGTCATCGTTGTTGTCATCGTCGTCGTCATCGTCATCATCATCGTCGTCGTCGAGGTCGTCATCATTATTTTTTCATCAAAATAGTAGTAGTAGTAACAGCAGCAGCAGCTGCTGCTGTAGCATTGTAATAGTAGTAGTAGTAGTAGTAGTAGTAGTAGTAGTAGTAGTAGTAGCAGCAGCAGCAGCAGTAGTAATAGTAGTGGTAGTAGTAGTAGTAGTAGTAGTAGTAGTAGTAGTAGTAGTAGTAGTACATATATTGCAGCATATACGTTTGGGATCATGTTGTTTAAGAAACTGACGTTTCTTTAATTAATCTTACACAACTAAAATGCTCTAATTTTATTTTAGATTTTCTTATTTCCTTACTTTCTTTTCCAATCATGGATGAATTTCTTCGCTGTTCCAATATTTGATTCGGAATTAAGTTTAATCTAGTGAGTGTGTCTTAAATAAAATTATCTGCTGGAGATTTTGTTTCAAAGGAGATTTTTTAGGTATTAACTATACACGGATATTCTCTCGTAAACATTATCAAAAAGTTAATGAGGTATGTGTTTTCAGTCAGACACTATCAGGTCTACAGAACATTAGGAAATTATTATTTACAAACGTTATACATACTATGTTATATGTAGGTATGTATGTACACACGTATACGTACACTACGTACGTTCGCCAACACATTCATTAGATAATTACATAAACATACATGCACATAGATATATACTTATGTTCACGTGTTCACATACACACAGAAAGAAACACAGGTATATCACACACATGCACATACACACACAGTGATGCCTTAGATTCTAACAGACCTTAGATTCCACCGAGTGATTAAATAAATCTATTTCATGTAATTAAGAACTAATTCGTTTATGTATCCAACTTTATGTGTGTGCGTTCGTATATACGTATGTTCGTACAAATCCGTTACGTGCAGCACTCGAGACAACCTATGTAACGAAAACATAGACTAAACACCTTATATTTAATTATCAACGTTATTGCTTTTTCCACTCCATCATCCTTACTGTGTATGTTATAGCCAAAAGCTTAACTCTTTACCCGTCGTGCGTATCACATGTGAAACACATGGATGCCAGGGAAATATGTCTTGTGTACCACATGTGATGGACACGGATGCCATGGAAACATGTGCTGTGTAACACATGTAATACACAAGATATATTTCCCTAACACCCATGCATCATATATGAAACCACTTCACCAATTTTTTTCATCCACCAGGAAAGCTTTATATTACTTAGAACGTATGAAACAATCTGAGGAACAAAGATGGACGGCGTTTAGGGCAAACGTACATTAATGCTTTCGACAGGCAAAGGGCTAAGATATTAATTATTGTGGTGTTAGTGCAATAGTCATTGTTATGGTGATGACTGTGATGATGGTGCTGTTTGTTATTGTTATAGTTGTGGTAGTGGCTGTGGTGTTTGCTAACACTTTGCTTGTTCTATATATCACATGATACAACAGGGCATATATATATACCCGAAACACTGTGGTTATGAAGCAAGCTTTTTACCACACAGCCACATCTGCGCCTATACTCTTTACTCTTTTTACTCTTTTACTTGTTTCAGTCATTTGACTGCGGCCATGCTGGAGCACCGCCTTTAATCGAGCAACTCGACCCCGGGACTTATTCTTTGTAAGCCCAGTACTTATTCTATCGGTCTCTTTTTGCCGAACCGCTAAGTGACGGAGACATAAACACACCAGCATCGGTTGTCAAGCAATGCTAGGGGGACAAACACACACACATACATATGTATATATACATATATACGACGGACTTCTTTCAGTTTCCGTCTACCAAATCCACTCACATGGCTTTGGTCGGCCCGAGGCTATAGTAGAAGACACTTGCCCAAGGTGCCACGCAGTGGGACTGAACCCGGAACCATGTGGTTGGTTAGCAAGCTACTTACCACACAGCCACTCCTGCGCCTATATAGACCAATTACAATGAATATAGATACAAATAATTATAGGGTAAATTTAGACGCACTAAGATTTAAGCATATGATATAATAGAATCAATCCTGTAGGCTTAGGTGAGCCAAGTTGAAAGAATTAGGACATAGATAAAATGATATTCTAAATAAAAGTGAAAAACTACATAGGAGAAAAAACATAAAAGAAATATATCTTGATAATGATGCAGAAATTAATAATAATATTAACTGTTTCAAATTTTGGCACAGGGCCAGCAAGTCGATTACAGCGACCCCACTGCTCAACTGGTATTTATTTTATCAACCCGGAAAGGATAAAAAGCAAACTCGACCTCGGTTGAATTTAAACGGTTGAGCGTAAACGGTTGAGCGTAAACACGGATGAAATGCCGCTAAACATTTTGCCAGACGTGCTAACGATTCTGCCAGCTCACTGCTTTAATACTTCTAATTATAATGATAATCCTTTCTACTATAGGTACAATGTCTGAAATGTTTGAGGAGGACTAAATTGATTACATCATCCCCAGTGTTCAGCAGTTACTTTGTTTATCAACCCCGAAAAGATGAAAGGTAAAATCAACATTTCACCCGCCTTAGTAAGAAGAAGAAGAAGAAGAAGAAGAAGAAGAAGAAGAAGAAGAAGAAGAAGAAGAAGAAGAAGAA
>NC_043003.1:97260130-97265130 GCF_006345805.1 Octopus sinensis
TATGTATGTATGTATGTATGTATGTATAAATATAGTTGAAATTTATAGAATAACAATAGACAAAGCCAGGTGTATGAACACCAAACAGGCATATTAGCCTACGCTCTTCAACGCTCTGTTTATTTTCTCTTATTTCTTTCTTTTGAAGAGCGTAGGCTAGTACGCCTGCTTGTTGTTCATACACCTGTCTGAACAGGTGTATGAACAACAAGCTCCGCTCCAAACGTTAAACCCTCCTTCTTTCCTTCTTTCCTGAGCATCCAATAATACTATACTTGTACCACGTCCTCGCGTTGTTGTGTTTTCATGTTTGGATTAACTTTATACACACACACACACACACACACACACACATATATATATATATATATATATATATATATATATATATATATATATATATATATAACATCTTAGGGAATAATAAGTATTCCAGGTTATCAGAACATTTACTATTTTATACATTACTTATGCAATGTAAACAGTATCATTTCTAATATTATTACGAATTTAGGATTTTACCAATAGAACCGCAACTCCTATTTCAGGATAACCTTATTGTATGGAATACACATAGAAAGTTATATCCAATAAAATAGTATAAGCATTTGATAAACCTACTATAAAATACAATAAAATTATTAGAAAAATATTTGAAAAAATCTATATAACTTGCCTGTTATTAGTCTGTGGGGAAAGAAGATATTTTTAATCAACGCTACACGTATTTATCTTATTATTTTTAACGGATCAAAGTTAAAAATACATATTATAAGTCATATTAAATAGAAAATTATGAATATGAATACAAATATAATAAAATAAATATATAATAAAAATATATAAATTACAAATATAATTTTTAAAAATTAAAATATTAAACAAGTTAAAAAATATTTTTAATCAAAAATGTTAAACACCTAAAATTACAATGCCGATAGATATAGAAATTGCTAAACCTAAGAAATGAGTAGGAGTAAACATCATGTCGACAAGTATTCTTCCTTTGTTAACTTTTTTACTAGATTTTTTTAATAGTTTTATTCAATAAATTTATAACGTATATAGTGGTTTTTACTAAATAATCTTTTTAAGTACTATTAACTTACGCTTAACATAAAACATGGTAATTTATACTTGTATAGATAGGGGTAAATCTTACACTAAATTATTAATTCCTGTAATGTTTATATATTGGGTTGGCAACTAAGTTCCCGCCGTTTTTTTTTAATTTTGGAATTTATTGCGTTTTTAAATTTTGGATTCTTTTTTTTTTTTTCGAGAATTCTATTTTTGAATAATTTTAGAATCTTTTTTTCTAGTTAATTTTAGTTAATTTTTGTTTATTTTCAGATGATAAAAATGGAGTCTCAAGTTAAGAAAAACGAACATTTTCGACACCTCCTTCTTTTTGCTTTTAATCAAGGTTCTAAGGTCACAAAAGCTGCTCGCAACATTTGTGCTGTGTATGGAGAGGGTGCCATAGCTGAAAGGACCGTTCCTAGTTGGTATGTCAAGTTCAAAAATGGAAATTTTGACCTCAAAGACGCACCTCGTTCTACCCGTCCAGTTGAGTTCAATGAAGAGCGATTAAACCAACTTTTTGCACGAAAATTCTCGTCAAACGACAAGGGAATTGGCAGAGAAAATGGAATGCTCCTACACTGCTATAGAGAAGCATCTTCACTCGATGATAAAGGTTCAAAAGTATAGAGCATGGGTTCCGCATGCTTTAAGTGACAACAACAAAAATCAACGTGCCACAATCTCCGCTGGTTTGCTTGCTCGCCACCGCTCAACTCATGGACACAAACAACGATTTCTTTACCAAATCGTTACTGGCGACGAAAAATGGTACCTGTACATCAATATGAAGCAGCGTAAGGAATGGCTTAGCCCTGGTAAACAAGCGACATCGCACGTGGAGCAAGATCTTCATCCGCGTAAAACGATGTTGTGCGTATGGTGGGACTGGGAAAGGATTATCCATTGCGAATTGCTTGAACGGAACCAAACGGTCAACACGGAACTCTATGTTCAACAGATAGAACGACTCAACACGGCTATTCAAGAGAAAAGACCTAATCGGCAGAATGGAGTTCTTCTGCTGCATGACAACGCCCGCCCTCATATCGCCAATATGACCAAGGAAGCCATTCAAATGCATGGCTGGGAAGTTCTGCCACACCCGCCGTAGTTTGTTGATTTGGCACCAACGGATTTCCACCTCTTTCTATCTCTTTCAAATGCTATGCGCGGAGTTTCGTTTCATACTGATACAGAATTGAGAGCTTGGTTCGAGTCGAAATCGGGTGATTTCTACCAACGAGGTATTGAAAATCTTGTTGAACGTTAAGAATAAGTTGTAAACAACAAGGGTGAATACATTATTGATTAATTAGTTGTTATTTTTTATTAAACCTTTTAAAAGAATTAAATTTTACAAAACGGCGGGAACTTAGTTGCCAACCCAATAGATAGGTTGTAGGATTTGATGTGTTTATAATATAGTCGTTGAGGGTTTCCTTAGATTTAGCATTTTCTATATGTATAGGTATTGTAATTTTAGGTGTCTAATTTTTTAATTTTTAATTTTTTAAAGAATATATTTGTAATTTATATATTTTTATTTTATTATATTTGTATTCATATTCTTATTTTCTTTTTAATATGACTTATAATATGTATTTTTAACTTTGATCCGTTAAAAATAATAAGATAAATAGCCTGAGGACGCACTGGTGGATTTATGTATTACGTATAGCCTTTATAAATTCCTCACCAGTGCAGAAACACGTGTAGCGTTGATTAAAAATATCTTCTTTCCCCACAGACTAATAACAGGCAAGTTATATAGATTTTTTTCAAATATTTTTCAAATAATTTCATTGTATTTTATAGTAGGTTTATTAAATACTTATACTATTTTATTGGATATAACTTTCTATGTGTATTCCATACAATAAGGTTATTCTGAAATTTGTAATAATGTATGTGTGTGTAATGGAATATACCAAAAATAGTATAGAATATATAAAAGTTAAGAAGGCATAAAAAAGGGAAGAAGCATTTGCAAGATGAGAAATAACGGAATCGGTGGGAGTAAGGGAGTGATATTTGTTTACAAATTTATTTGAGATGTGAAAGGGAAGTAGCGAAAGAACTGAAAGGGATAAGGCGGTGATAAAGATGTAAAGGAAGAAACAATAAAAGATTAATAGTTCTAAAGGATTGAGCAATGAGGAAATGAAAAGGGGTAAAATGGTAGGATGGAAAATGAAAATTGATGGTATAATTCTGTGGGAATAGATGAGTTCATTGTTGAAGCGTTCTGTAAGTCCTTTTGCTATATTGAATGGCGTGTTGTTGTCTTTGGTCTAGTGGTGACAGCGATAGTTGCAGTTATAGTTCCAGCATTCTATTGTTTCTTAAACCTTTATGTTTACTAAATATCTCACATCTTGTATTTGAGTACATGTTGGATGTATGTACGAGAAGATACTGTAAAGTTCCTGGTTTCAGGTAAAACAAAATAGACGAGGATCTGTTAGTTATGATTTTACTCAACATATTTTCCTCTCAGATCTACACACAGTCCTTCAGTTTTTCTAAGCCCTGTGAAAGAACCCCGAAGGTTGGGCCTCCAACCAGGCCTTTCGTGATACCCAGAAAACCAGGAACTTTTCAGTACCCCCCTTGCAGAGAATGAGACACTTCACAGCTTTGCAAATATATCATTATTTATTCGCATTTTTTACATAATTCAGACCTTTCTGATATTCTCTACTTTATAATTGTCACTATCTTTTAATACCCAGAAGCGAATTTATACGAGTAGTTTTGTGCTTTCTTTCCAGTATATCAAAATGTAGTAGTGTGGTTGAAATTGCCTTTTTCATGCCACTTATATACCGATTTTGTTCAGTATTGGTTGTAGGTCCAGCTGAGATAACTTCAGCTTCGTATACAACTGCTTGTACGTTGCAGAATATGTTTAAGTCATATGTTCGAGTTTCTGAAGTGTCTAAGGATTTCTATATTGTTCCTCGGGGTTCATGTTTGTAGTTTTTTTTAATGTTTGTGGTTGAACTGAAACAGAGGGTTAAGTCATCTTAGTTAAATACATTTCTGTATTTGTGGCGTGTAGAGAGGGATTTATCTACTAATGCTAAAATGTTTTCGTTATGCTTGACATACCGTTAATTGAAAATGGGTTTGTAAACTATAAACTCATACACCTTCACTTTATGATTTATTTTTATGGAGTATATTGGGTGCATCAACTTCTCTTTGAATCTGCTTGCTTCTAAAGCCGTTTCGTAGAATGGTACGGCGTTACAAATATTTCCCTCTTGGATGAGAAACTGGATAGTCTTCTAGTCATATTATTTACCAGGGCTTTTAATTGTGTCTGTGCATGGCAAGGTCCTTTGCTATAGGACCGCCATATTTAGTTGGCAAATATATAAAATTAATAATCTTTAACATAATAAAATCTTTTTTTTTTCTCAAATATTGTGATTGCATCAAAAATTGTTTCTAATACATTTATTTATGTATATGCGTGTAAGTATATGTAAGTAGGCACAGATGCAAATTTGTGCACACATATCTAATATTTTTGCATGCTTAAGAATTTTATATTTCATTCTTTTATTCCAGGTGATGTATGCCAGATACGGCCGTGCTGCCCACGCAGTGTTTTGCGTTTTTGCTTTAATGACAAATCTGATCATCACGATTGGTGTCATTTTGGCTGGTCAAGCAACAATCAAGTCCCTGACGAAGGATGCTTCTGATGAGTTTTCAATAATCATCATGGCTACACTGTTTGGTTCTTATTCTCTCATAGGAGGACTAGGTACAACATTCTATGTATCCTACTTCAACGCCTGCCTGGTCTTCGTGCTGCTTATCATATTTGTAGCGAAGATCTTCTTTGTGAGTGATGAAAGATACTCGGCCATTGGTAGCATGGAGACTATGTATGATGCAATCAT
>NC_043003.1:97270130-97287630 GCF_006345805.1 Octopus sinensis
CACTGACAAAACTTCGTTTTGTGAGTTTCTTAAATGGCTTATAAACACCTTCCACGCTGCAATTGTTTTCGTTCCAGCACACGATCTTAGATCAAGTCACTCGCTATGCAAGTACATCTCCGTAATATATATATATATATATATATATATATATATATAATATATATTATATATATATTATATATATATATATATATATATATATATATATATATATTATGGCTGCCCCATCGTTATCGAGTATGGCCATTGCACGATACATATATATATATAGCAATAAGAAAATAGAGGGGATCAATAGGTGGTATTCATCAACTTTTAGACATAATATAATGTCTATTTATTTATTTTTAAAACAAGCACACTTATAACAGTATAACAACACACATACATGTATAACATATTATGCTTTATGTATATAATATATAAAAATAGCAGTAATTATTAAAATATAAAACGTATTGTAATAATTACCGCTATTTTTATATATTACTAGCAGTATAACCCGGCCTTGCCCGGGATTAAGTTACGATTATTAAGCTAATCAAGTTCTTTATTTCAAACCAAACTAAGTAATATAGACGTCAAATTTGGGCGAAATCTGTTGAAATTAGTTATATATATATATATATATATATTATATATATATAAAATAATATAAATATATATGGGCAACAGACATGAATACACATATACGCACACGTACGTACGTACACCTATTGCATGTTTTATGCACGCATACATGTTCATAAACAGAAATTAATGGAAAAAATGTTGTTAAATTTGTAGATTGACATTCGCACGATTTTCACTAAGAAAAAAAAATCAGTTTTTTGCGTAAAATCAACTACTCTGGCCTCAAAACCCTTTTTGTGGTCCGTGAAACGGAGTGGAGTGTGGTGGAAACCTCGCAAATTGTACCCATTTATATTGTGTAATTCACTGACAAATTGTTAGCTACCTCTTTGTTTCTTTGTTGTTAAATAAATGAATTGTCTACAAAACACTTTTTTACTCGGCGTAAAATAAAAATAAAACTCTTTCGCACCCAAAGTAATGTGTGTGAGAAAGATGAACGATTTAAAATAAATAAATGATTTAAAATAAATATATCGTAATTGTTGTGTGAGAAAGTATATGTACTATGATTATAAAATATAGTGTCTTTCAAAAACAAAAAACAAAACATTTTACATTTTATTTTTATGAACGTCGTCACTTACTCTCTCTCCCTCTCTCTCACTTTGTCTTTCCCCTGAAACTCTCTGCCTCCTTCTTCCACTTTTCTTTAACTTAATTTTTTTTTGTTAGACGCCGTCAAAAAAGCTATGGCTGATATTTTTTATGGCTAAAAGCTACGGTTGAAAATATATTTTTACCCTATCCGCGGGTGCCTCGGGAAAAAATAAGTTGACAAAATCCAGACAGGATGTTGACGAATGTCCTCCTAAAATTTGAGCGACATGCGTGCTAATTTGTGGATGTGCATAAATTACAATCCCGTACACACACACAAACACATGCGCGCACACACATCATGCCTTTTATAGATATGATATATGTAAAGCATAATATGTTATACATGTATGCATATTGTTATATTGTTATAAGTGTGGGGTTTTTTTAAGATAAATAAATAGACATAATATAATGTCTAAAAGTTGATGAATCCCCTCCATTTTCTTATTGCTGTATAAATTAAGGGTAAAAGTTTGTTTCACCCTCACCTATTTATTACATTCAGTAGTGTAATTGCCATGCAAGGAAAAAACACTTGGTTTTCTACCAGCAGTATATTGGATAGATATTATCCCTTAGTTAGTTGGATTCACAACCTCTAACTCTCTTAGAATTATATATATATATTGGTCTGCTCGCTTAGCCAGCGGGGTTACGTCATTTGAAGGCTAAAACAATGCGAAGCGCATTGTGTAGCAACATCTGATAGCCTGGTCGGTCACGGTGATCACGCTGATATATATATATATTATATATATATATAATATATATATATATATATATATATATATATATATATTATATATATATATATATAAATAATTAAATATATATGGGCAACAGACATGAATACACATATACGCACACGTACGTACGTACACCTATTGCATGTTTTATGCACGCATACATGTTCATAAACAGAAATTAATGGAAAAAATGTTGTTAATTTGTAGATTGACATTCGCACGATTTTCACTAAGAAAAAAAAATCAGTTTTTTGCGTAAAATCAACTACTCTGGCCTCAAAACCCTTTTTGTGGTCCGTGAAACGGAGTGGAGTGTGGTGGAAACCTCGCAAATTGTACCCATTTATATTGTGTAATTCACTGACAAATTGTTAGCTACCTCTTTGTTTCTTGTTGTTAAATAAATGAATTGTCTACAAAACACTTTTTTACTCGGCGTAAAATAAAAATAAAACTCTTTCGCACCCAAGTAATGTGTGTGAGAAAGATGAACGATTTAAAATAAATAAATGATTTAAAATAAATATATCGTAATTGTTGTGTGAGAAAGTATATGTACTATGATTATAAAATATAGTGTCTTTCAAAAACAAAAAACAAAACATTTTACATTTTATTTTTATGAACGTCGTCACTTACTCTCTCTCCCTCTCTCTCACTTTGTCTTTCCCCTGAAACTCTCTGCCTCCTTCTTCCACTTTTCTTTAACTTAATTTTTTTTTGTTAGACGCCGTCAAAAAAGCTATGGCTGATATTTTTTATGGCTAAAAGCTACGGTTGAAAATATATTTTTACCCTATCCGCGGGTGCCTCGGGAAAAAATAAGTTGACAAAATCCAGACAGGATGTTGACGAATGTCTCCTAAAATTTGAGCGACATGCGTGCTAATTTGTGGATGTGCATAAATTACAATCCCGTACACACACACAAACACATGCGCGCACACACATCATGCCTTTTATAGATATGATATATGTAAAGCATAATATGTTATACATGTATGCATATTGTTATATTGTTATAAGTGTGGGGTTTTTTTAAGATAAATAAATAGACATAATATAATGTCTAAAAGTTGATGAATCCCCTCCATTTTCTTATTGCTGTATAAATTAAGGGTAAAAGTTTGTTTCACCCTCACCTATTTATTACATTCAGTAGTGTAATTGCCATGCAAGGAAAAAACACTTGGTTTTCTACCAGCAGTATATTGGATAGATATATCCCTTAGTTAGTTGGATTCACAACCTCTAACTCTCTAGAATTATATATATATATTGGTCTGCTCGCTTAGCCAGCGGGGTTACGTCATTTGAAGGCTAAAACAATGCGAAGCGCATTGTGTAGCAACATCTGATAGCCTGGTCGGTCACGGTGATCACGCTGATATATATATATAGATATATATATATATTATATATATTATATATATATATATATATATATATATATATATATATATATATATTATAAATTGTAGGCGACGTAGATGTCACATATGCATCATTAGTTGTCTAAGTATTATAAAATAAGCATCTATCCAAGTTAACTTTGCCTTTCATACTTTAAGTACCAGTGAAACAATGGAGTCGATGTAATCGACAATACCCATCCCCCAAATTTCGGGCCTTGTGCCTATAATAGAAACCATTATAAAATAAGCATAATAAATAAACTGATTTGAGCTAGCCAACTATGTCTCTGAAACAAGTCATGATAGATTTCAAAAAATTTGTAAATTTCTAATTTTGATGCCAAAAAAATTATAGCTTTAAGGGTCAAATTATAGCTTTAATGGGATCAAATTTATCTTTTCGTAGTCAATAGATTCAAACATTTTGCTTTCAGGCATTATAACATAAAATAATATTAAAAGAATTTATCGTAAGGCGGCGAAAAATAGCACGCCGGGCAAAAATATTTAGCGGTATTACGTCTGTCTTTACGTCCTAAGTTCAAATTCCACCGAGGTCGACTTTTCCTTTCATCCTTTCGGAGTCAATAAATCAAGTACCAGCTGCGTACTGGGCTCGATCTAATCGATTGGCCCCCTGCCCAAAAATTTCGGGCCTTGGGCTTAGAGTAGAAAAAGAAAAGAATGTAAATAGAATTTATCATCTATATCGTGAATTACAACATAGGGGTCCAGTTCCCTAAACTACGCACATACATATATATATATATATATAATATATATATATATATATATGTATATCAAACCTGTAATCATTGTACAGTGTATACATATATATTCTTATACATAGCTTTTGTGATTATTCTGTTGATGTGATTATTTTTGTTAAATACAGGTCTCGTGACGCCAATGATTGCAGAAAAAATCCTTGGAGAAGCCGGAGGCATCATGATTCTAACCATGGGGTCGATGGCTCTTATGTCCACAGGTTCCGGTGAAGTTATGGCAGTATCTTCTATTATCGTGTACGATATTTACCAAACTTACATTAAGCCATTCAGGTATTCTGTTTAAAATTACTTTACTGCCCATCCTTTATATCATTATTTCTTTGATGTTTTCTAGAGCGGTTCTTTAAGACAAAAGAAAAGAATATCTAGTCGAATATGAGTGAAAATATGATGGTTCTACTGCAAAAGCAGTAAAAGATGAAAACTCAATATCAATTTACATTATTCTAAAATTCTGAAATATTTCTCACCAAAACAATAATATATGTATCGTCGCTTCCTGAACTATTAAAAGGATGCGCTTAAAAACAAATTGCTTCTGTGACATTACTAATGACCATGCAGTTGATTCTTTAAGGGTAAGGTCCCTATATGTTTAGTAAGACATCAGTCGCGCAAACACTTTGATTTATTGGAACATCATTTAAAGTCTTTGTTTTGTGTAGTATATCATACCCATATAAACTTGACTAAGATCATACCTCTCAAATGAAAAGCTGACGAAACACTTATCCCTTATACAATGTTGTTGATGTTGTTATATAGCTTTGGTCATTCCTGTTCTAACAGACCCATGACGCCTGTTACTTTTGTTGTGTGACCCGAAATCAACACTGATAGAGCAGACCCACCGCAAACTATTAAATATGATTATTGTATGCCTTATCTTCTTGATAGTCTGCGTCTGTTGTATATCTTCCACTGCTTTGATTGTTCCTGTATATATAAATTCTGATTTAAAAAATCTAAGATCAAGGTATTCAAAATGGACCGAGTCGCAACACAAAATTGTTTATTCTTTTACACGAATTTATAGTGTGCATTTTATTGATGCCGCTGTTATCATTTCAGTGGAATTGTTTTTGCGATTCTCTGGAAAGATTCTGTTCTTAGAATAGTGTTACAGTAGTTTCGGGATTGGGAAAGAAAAACAATATTTTGGACACAGAGGAGACAGATAGGTGAACTGAGCAAGAACGTTTCAGTTGATCTTCTACACGTATCCACCAGGTCATCCCATAAGTTCTGTCCGAATTTTGAATAAAGAAAACAAGTGATCAAATGTTATATTTATTTGAAATTTAATCATCAAAGTACTTTCCCAGATTACCTATGACTTCCTTCCATCTAATTACAAGCTTTTTAATCCTATCAATGTAAAACACTTTTGGTTTCAAAGCGAAGAACTCTGAAATGTCAGTTTCGACCTCCTTCTGGTTTGCGAAAGTTACGTCCCCCAAATGATACTGTAAATTACGAAACAAGTGGTCGTCTGAAGGAGCAAGGTTGGGAGAATAAGGTGGATGAGGAACTTTTTCCCAACCAAGTTCTTCGATCTTCTGTGATGTCATCTTTGCAGTGTGGGGTCGCGCATTGTCCTGATCAAACATCATTCCTTTTCGATTCACTAAAGCGGCTCTTTTTTTCTTCAAAGCTTGGCTCAAACCCTCTAATTACTGACTTGATCATTGATTGTTGCATTAGGTGGTAACAATTCGACGTGAATTACTCCTTTGCTATCCCACCAGATAGAGAGAAGAACCTTTTTCCCATGAAGTTCCCTTCTCGGTTGTGCTTGAGCTTTTTCCCCTTTTATCAAGCCACTGTTTACGACGTTTAACATTTCGATAGAAGATCCATTTTTCGTCACCAGTCACAAGCCTATCCAAAAAGGGTGAAATGAGTTCGCGAGAATGGAGAGAAGAGCAGATGTCAACTCGGAATTTGCGGTTGCTTTCAGACAATTCATGAGGCATCCATTTTTCAAGTTTAAGAAGCTTTCCAAGTTGTTGAAGATGACGAAGAACAGCTGTATTGTTTGAAGTAAGCTTTATTGCCAATCCTTCAACTGATAATGCAGGAATAATGCAGGATTTCCTTCAAGTAATGCCTCAAGAAGCTTATCATAAAACTCAACTGGACGTCCTGTTCGATCTTCATCTTCAAGGCTGAAATCTCCACTTCTGAATTTTGCAAACCATCTTCTGCAAGTTCTTTCATTCAGGCATTCTTTCCCATAAACTGAGTGTATGTTTCGAGTCGTTTCGGCTGCAGATTTTCCTTTTTTGTACTCATAAAGCATTATATGCCTCAAATGCTCTTTGGATACTTCCATGTTAGAAAGGGCTTTAATCAAAGAAATTTTAATTCTATTATTCTGTAAAATAATATTTATTTAGTTTAAATGTACACAAATGCATAAAAATAATTTTTAATTTCATTAGAATTCTAAAATACGATTAAATTTCATTCAATTTTAAAAAAAGGTAAAATCGGACAGAACTTATGGGATGACCTGATAGCAGTATAACAGAAGCATCAATGCCATTGCCTCTTTTTTTTTACATTGGTAAGCTGCACTCCTGTTGGTTCAAATTCTAGCCAGACAGGCTGGGACATTTTTTAGTTAAATGTCATTCGTTTGAACACAAATCAGTGATGGTAACGAAGGATTCATTACACCGTGTAACAAAATTTTATTTTTTATTTTTTTATATTTTTGTCTCTGGTTAATAAGTGTTATTTCCTACTTGCTTCAATCTAGAAAACAAAGGAGATGACAACTATTCTCTCCAAATTTTACTTTTGTGACCTGGACATCAATGTTTTGAAACTGACCTATTTTCCATTAAATTTCAGACAGATTCAACTTTGAGTTGCTGAAGCAAAAATATCATTATAGCAAATATTCTGTTCAGTACCCCAGATTTGCTTGTCAGTCGCTTGACCATAACCACTTGAGCATGTCCCTTAGTGGCTGACAATATGCACATCTCTGATCGTAAACAGGAGTAGTGTGGGAGCATGTGCTGAGAGGAATTCTTTAGGGTTTCAATAATTCGTGTTACACAATGTTATCCTTTTGCAGCTCGGCAGTAAGCACCTTTAGGTAACAGCAGATTTAGATAGTAGCATGTTTGGATATCAGTAGGTTTAGATATATACATTTAAATACGATACGTTGGGAAATCTCCTTTACATTTCTCAGTTGACACGATCTGAGGTCTTCTGATAGATCGATGTTGATAAAATCAAGAATATTCCCTGCGAAACATCTATAATAAAGTTCCCCCCCCCCACGACATCCCCATTAAAGTAACACTCTAGAATATCAAAACCCTTTTCTCATCATATTATCGTCATTGTTATTCTCGTTATTTTCATCATCAACATCATCATCATCATCATCGATAAGTTTTAGATGAAACAAATTTGTTAAGCAGTTTTCATTACCTGATGGAAAATTTCTTTTGCATTTATTTGAAAATTTCGTTGAGATACGAATAAATAAACAACACGATCATTCACACCACATCTGCTAAAAATTTAGTTTCGTTTTGAAAACATGTTTAATCCAATGGAAACTGAAAGAAGAAAGACATAAGTAATCTTTATTAACAAAATTAACCAGATTGTGTTGAAGTATTATTGTAATGTTCTAGTTTATTGATTAATATTAATTTCTTTCTTACAGGAGAAACCTTAAGCGGAACCAATGCGTTCTGTGCGGGAAGACCAAGGTGAAAATGGAAACAAACGGTGATCTGTGCGACCAAAACGGAAGTGGAAGTGGTGGCGGCGGCGGAAGTAGTACAACAGCTCGGGGTGACAATCTGAATTGTAAATGCTTAACGGTTTCTGCCTGTCCACGTTGTAAAGATGATCTGGAAGCACGTAATGCTCGGGCTAAGAAAGAACCAACTCGTTTTCGGTACCAATGCCCTACTCATGGTTCTTATCGCGAATATCAAGATGATTTAATAGCCTTCAAAAACTGGTGCATTGTATGGGTGACCATAAGCATCATACCTCTTGGTCTGATGGTGTTTATGTCTGGTATCAACCTTAACTGGATATTTTATGTTGGCGCTATTCTTACAATTCCTTACTTTCCTCCAGTACTTTTGTCAATCCTATGGGTGAAAGCCACTGGAAAAGGCCTCATAGCCGGTACGTATGATTGCATTTACAATAATAACAATAATAATTATTTTTATTATGATTATTGTTATTGTTTTTATTATTATTTATGGGTCGTTTTTTCATATTTCTAATGCTTCTATTGTTATTTTTGTACTTATCCTTGGTACTGTTGCAGTTGTCAAAATTATTGGAGCTGGTGGTGGTTGCCTTATCTGGGCTTCTATAGTTATTGCGCCTCCGCTTACTCCAGTTTCCGCATTTACTGTTAGGATCTATAGATAAGCTGTCTATTTTCTTATTATCCTTATTATTGGCGCTATAATTTCTGTTATTAATAATATCAATATCATTATTATTATTATTATTATTTGCTTTAAATGCTTTATTATAGTTCACAGTATTATTCCTGTCCCAACTACCGTCTATAGATTTATTCTTATTACCATCAATGTTTCTCGGGGAGTATTTAATTTTTCTATATATCCTGAATTTTTCATTGCTATGTTATACCTATCCTTGTGTTTATTAAAGATCTCTTCATTAGAGAAGAGGTTTGAAATCCTTTTACTTATATTCCGTAGTAGGGCTCTTTTTATTTGCTGGGGATGGTTACTAGAATTATTTATATATCTTACAATAGTTTATTTTCTTATGCTGTCCCTTAAGATCATTTGCCCTTAGTCATATTGCTTTAGCTAACGCACTCACTCACATACTCTTATTTGTTTCAGTCATTTGACTGAGGCCATGCTGGAGCACCGCCTTTAACCGAGCAACTCGAGCCCGGGACTTATTCTTTGTAAGCCCAGTACTTATTCTATCGGTCTCTTTTGCCGAACCGCTAAGTGACGGGGACATAAACACACCAGCATCGGTTGTCAAGCAATGCTAGGGGGACAAACACAGACACACAAACATATACGCACACACATATATATATACATACATATGACGGGCTTCTTTCAGTTTCCGTCTACTCACAAGGCTTTGGTCGACCCGAAGCTATAGTAGAAGACACTTGCCCAAAGTGCCATGCAGTGGGGCTGAACCCGGAACCATGTGGTTGGTAAGCAAGCTACTTACCACACAGCCACTCCTGCGCCTATAAAAGGTTACTCATTTATTTTTTACTTATTTTTATTTGTTTTAATTTAATTTAATCTAATCTAGTTTGAATGTTATTTTGCTCTTCTACTTGCCTATAGTGGCCACGGTTTTTTATTAATTAATTTATTTATTTATCTGATTTGTTTTCGTGTTATCCGGTTAACGAACCGGAACCGCGTTATAGTTTTCAGAAAAATAGCTGACCAATTAGGTTGCAGGACTGACCATAACCCCTACCCAACTGCACACAAGGATTCAGGGACTTGTTGATCGAAAAAATAACGAACACGAACACCGTACTTTGGTTACCACCTGGTGTCATACTCTCTTTAGTACAAACGCAAAAAGAAGACAATAAAAATGTATGGTCAAGGTTTCTTCCCTGTTGCCTGTTTGATCTGGTCAACTTCATTTATGGTGCGAATATAGTCTATTATACACATGATGTAGTTTGTGAATTAGTCCACACTCTTCCCTACCTTAGTGAGTAGTTTGTATTAACGTCGAAAACGCGTTAATGTTATACTCGCTTAAATTTTATTTATCTATTTTGTCTTTAGTCAATGTGTTATTTACTATTTTCTTCTATCTAGCAAACAAAGGAAATGACAATTATTCCCTTCAAACGTTGCCTTTTTGACTTGGACATCAATGTTTTGAAAATGACCAATATTACATTACATTTCAGATAGATTCAGTGCTGAGTTGCTGAAGCAAAAATATCATTATAGCAAATATTCTGTTCAATACCACAGATTTGCTTGTCATTTGCTTGACCTTAACCACTGGAGCATGTTCCTTAATGGTTACGATATGTGTATCTTTGATCATGAGCAGGAGTAGTTGGAGAGCATCACAGCCATGCGTTGAGAGGAATTCTTTAAGGTTTGAATAAATGCAACAAAAGAAAAAGTTCTAGGAAACATTAACCATTTTATATACTTCCTAGAGGTAAGCAAATAGAAAATAACAGTTGCTATCCGAGGACAAAATTCGTGTTACACAATGTAATCATGGCGACCATAAAAGCTATAAAATAACCAGTTTTAGAACCGGATGAGTAGGCTTTCTTTTCAAATACAAAATACATTTGCGTGCAGAACATTTACTGCTCTAAAAGTTACAGATTTCCTCTGAATATAAAAATATTGTTCATATATTTGAAAATAGTGATTCCTTTACACTTACAAAGTATTTTCAGTTGCATAAAATCATTCCGACAATTAAACAAACATGTCTTCATTCAGCAAATTGTTACGAATAAAAGCTCACTGAAGTCCAACATCTTTCTGTCAACTGAGAAAATTCATTCTATTTCCATTCTATATCAAATTTAGCATTATGAAGTTAAAGCATTGTTAAAGCTTTGGATAAAAATGAACCGTGCTTTCACTATTGATAAAAGATGAGAACTTTGTAAATTCAATGAATTGCACTGAAGCAGAAGTATGGAATTCATTTGTGATATTTGTAAATGACTTTTTGAGCAACAACGGAGCAGCTAACTATGCCGAAATAGCCGACAACATGCTGAAGAATTTTCAAAAGTTAGGATCAAATATGAGTATAAAGTCACCTTGATAAATTCCCTGAAAATCTAGGTGACACAAGTGACTAGGAGGGAGAATGTTTCCATCAGGAGGAATTACAACCGTGTTTCGTGGTCTGCTACCACAACAGCTCCTTTACAGGATCCAGCTAGCTCAAGACATCATCAGGAGGAACAACGTCCGGTTTCGGCCCCTACTCCTCTACCGTTTTGACGTGGCGAGGCCCCCCCTTTCAGAGGTGTCTTCAGCTCTGGTGTTGGGTGCATGTCTTCTTTCTTCTGTTCCCTGGCCTCTTCGATGTGTCGTCAGCGAGTGTCAGCCGGTGACTGACTGTCTTGTCAAATTTTTCCCTTTAAATACCTGCCGCATAAGCTCCAGCAGGCAGCCCCAGCAAGTTGTCACGTGACACTGTCTCACCTTAACTGACTAGTGAAGGCGCGTAGTTTTAGCCCGCGCTTTTTCTAAACGACCGTCACATGTCAGTCAGCTTGTCTCATCTAATGATGTTATTTCCCGTCGGCATGTTTATGACTTTCAGTGGAACAAAGGTATCAAGACAGATGGGACTTGAATATGATGGTGGATTATTGCTGGAACTTGGATCGTGATCTTCATGAGGTCCAGCACTGATGAAAATCATCCAAACGCAAGTTCATGAGAAATTAAGCATAAACAATGATATAATTTCTATATAGATATTTTAAGATTTTTACTAGTTTTTTTCAGTGAAATTTTAAGAAAATATTCTGGTTGTGAAAAACCAGTTTCTATGCTTTTTGTATGTTATGTTATGCCTTGTTCCTCGAAATTATGCGGGTTCAGTATCTTGATGTCTTGACGTGCGTGAAGGGATGTCACTTGTGGGTTCTGTGTATAAACAAAACTAGTTCAGGTCCAAATATTTTGACAACAGAAGGAAAACTTTTCTTGTTAATCAGTGTTAACAGGTCACTTATTTTTTCCTCTATGTATATAAGTGATTCAAACTAATTAGGAAAGGAATATAGGTGACAAAAAAAGAAAACAACAAATGACAAGTATTCAAATGCCATTGCTTACGTTTAGCTACATCATATACAATAATAATTCGTTGCTTTAACTCAAATTTTCTCTTTTATTTAATTGCAGGAAGTATGATGGGATTATTATGTGGAACCATTGTCACATTAGGAGTAGCTTCTACTTACCCTGGAGGTCTTGGAAATTTCTTGATCAACACAGTTCAAGACAATGTCTTGTTGGCTGGCACAATAACAAGTTTTGCAGTCAGTTTGATCTTTTGTGTGGTAACATCGCTACTGACACATCAGATCGTTTCAAAAGAAGCCAAAGAGGCGGAATGGCAAAAATTGTTTAACATTGATAATCCTTTAAATCCTTGGGAACAAAACTACAGAGAAGAACTTGCTGGTATGGAATATAACGAAAGACCGACATCTCAGCAAATGAACCAGGCTTTCCGATCTGCCAAATTAACAGCTTATATAGGTGGAACTTCCTGTATTTTTATTTTCGCAGTAGTTATCCCAGGCATTATGGCGAGTTTTTCAGTGATGAATGAAACACAGTTTAAAATCTGGGTAAGTTTCACGCAATTGTGGGTTCTCGTAATGGCTGTCATAGTTATTTTTCTACCACCTTTTGAAGAGGTGTCAAGAATTATGCGGCAGTACAAACTAAACAAGAGTATTTCATTGAAAGAAAATTTTATAGAAATGAAAGACAATTACTATCCGTTGGATGATCAGGGAGCAGCCAAAGTATAAAGGTTGGAAATTATATTAACTTAGTCTTACGAGCGACCACTAAATCTACAGGATGAAAACGCTCTATGAAACAACAAAGGGGGTAACGAACGAAGAGATTTCTCATGGTAAAACCAGGACTTGAAGAGAAAAATGCGAAGGCTGCGAAATATTAGCGGTAGATACAGAAAAATCTTCATCTAAACTTTTACACAACCAATCTTGCATAATTTATAGACATACTACGAGTACGTTTTCGTGTTCTTGTTCATCAAGTTCGTATTTTCCATAAAATAACAATATTTGTTGTTTTGATTGGTAGCTAACTAAAACAGAAAATAAAATGTAAAAAAAAAAATAAATACCAAGAGGTAAAACAAAGGTATATTGGTGTTTAGTTTGAAAATACTGACTGACATTGTAACAATCTCTAGTCTTGTTAAAATTGTCATTTGGATTCAGTCGAAAAGCAGCTGTATTGTAAATAGGAAAAGAAAACGTGTAAAAACGATGATATTGTCTGATGATTCTGAAGTAGTAATTTTAAATGCATGTTGAATTAGAAATACACGTTGAACGGATTCAGTAGATGCATTCAGTTGATGTACTTTTTGTAGTCAGAAAGGAACAATTGCACACAAGCACAAAGGCAATGGATATAGCGCGCCGGCCGATGAACACATTGTGAAATGTAGACATCTGAAAGGATTATACTGTATACATATGTAAAAGTTTCAGATATCATTTTCTCACCTGTTCAGTGTAATAAATAAAATGGTAAACATTTTCATTGCTACATCTAAATCTCAATTTCAATAAGCTGTCTATGCAAACCGTTGTAAACACATGAACACATACATTTGTGTTAGTAATGTATGAACATATACATTTGTATGTACATCATATAAACATATGTTTGTATACGTAACATGTGGACGTATACGTTTGTGTGTGTAACATACAGGCATATGCGTTTCTATTTGTGACATATAAACATATACGTTTGTGTTTGAATATATATGTTTGCATGTGTGACATATGAACATATTCGTTTAAACATGTACATTTATGTACCAAGCATATAAACATATACGTTTGTGTATGTAGAAGGTTAATGTAAACACATTTTTAGTGTATCTTGCTTTTATAGATGTAAAAAAAAGAAATATGTAAAATTTTAATTCGTAATTAAAAATATACATTTATGTAATCAATAAATAAATAAATAAATATTTTAGTCCTTTAACATATTCAAACAATTACATTGTAAAGATATTGACACATTTTTAAATGACTTGTAAATAGGAAAATCGTATGAAGTATGAAGTGATTGGCACATGCGGTGACAATACCCATTGTAGAGTAAATTTATTACACATATTTTCTTAGATAGTGTCATGCCTCATTAAACATAATGCCATCCCCGGAGGTAAGACTCAGGTGAAGACGCTTAGTGGTGCGATTTCCTGTATGTTCGGCTGATACAACAGGAATGAGGTCAAATGTGGACTTCGAGTTGACTTCACCCCACGACCCTTTTTGTGAGTTGATAACCTCTAATGAAGTGGAAATCTCTCTCTCCTTCCCCCCCCCTCTCTCTCTCTCTCTCTCTCTCTCATATATCTGAGGGCTTGTGTCAACAGAATACTCTGAGCTAAATCTTCTCTTCGCTCCTTTGCGCCACATGTGCTCAACTCTCCTTCCCTCCTTCATCTAATCCTCCTCCTCTCTTCCTCTCACACATACTTCCTCCCACCCACCTCTCCTCTCTTGCTCTGGCACCTACTTCCTCTCTTCACTCCTACCCACCTTTCTCCCTTCCACCCTCTCCCTTCATCTCCAACCCCTCCGTCGTTACGCCACCCCATCAAATTCCAACCCTACCATCCCTATACATCCCATCCCACCCACATCTCATCCCTTAGACCCCCACCGTTGCTTCCCCTACCCTCGCCTCCCCACACCACAACACCCCCATACCACCCACACATCACCACACCACACCGCTACACACCACCACTTCACATACCACCACACCACCACACCACCACACTACACTACATCACCCCACCCCGCACACACTAGCACTGACCACTTCCCAGCATCTACACCATCATCCACACACCAACACATGTACACACGCACACGTCAATGTCACCAGCCCCCTTCCACACGCACATGCATGCTCTCACATACAAACGCACGCGCACCTTCCTTTTGGGATCATCACTACTTTATTATCTCCCCTTCTTCCTGTGTGACACCTCTGTCCGGCATTCGCCATGATAGCTCGCTAGCCACTAAACCTTTTTTCTATTTTCTCGCCTTGTTTATTTCTGTGTTCCTTTCTGTGGAGGAGCGTAGGCTCGAAACATAAGACTTTCTCACTTCTCAAGCGTTAAACTAATACATCTGTTTGTTGTTTACACACCCGTCTTCGTCTTTTTTTTCGTAAATTCTCACTGTATATATATATATATATATACATAATATGTACATGCATAATGTATGAGTGTCTGTATTATTTTTACCGTTTATCGTAATTAAAAAATTGGCATTGTTTAATACCTAATCGAAGATGACTAAAGAGTTTAACATAAAAACTACGGTTTGAGCATTTATGTTTCAGTGTGATTTCATTTTTCAAATAACTATAAACATTATGTTTTTGTCCTTGTTATTTTTATTTGAGTTTATTTTTGTTTTTGTCAATTTTTGCTTTGTTTTCTTGTTAGTTTTTATTTTTCTTCCAAATTTTAAATACTTTAAATTTTCACATACTTAACTAATTTAAGGGAGACAACTTCAAAAATGTTATAAATGTCATGCACTTTTACACTTCTTATCTTAAAGCACGCTTTACCAGAAGTTGACATCACCATTTTAGCATTTCATAGGTACTGCTAATATTCGTCCGGTTTTTCCATTAAGTCTCCTCTTCTCTGTAGAAATGTGGAAGAAGATATAGCTTGCGACGTAGCTAACGATGGAAGATTATGCTAAATTCACCTACATAACCATCCCCACTAACAACAGTCGCTTAACTGTCCAAGTGGCATGCTCACGCTAAGAGTTAGTTAAAGAATGAGAAAGCAGTGGCAATTCTGAAGAGCAATAGACTAGATAAATAGACAGATGTTATGTTGATAAAATAGGCGGAAGGCAAGAAACTAGTCATCTATCAAGAATGCAGGTAATACACACAATCTGGTGAGCAGACAATGAAATATCAAGGACTGAAGGAAGTATGAAAGGAAGAAAGGACACGAGTAAGTATTACACTAAGAGACGAGATGTGGAAATAAGAATGACAGAGCTCTGCCATAGAGAGGATAAATTAGAGAGGCAACGTGATAAAATATAAGAGATGTAGAGTGAGAGCTATTGCTTGGGATGGGAAAAGTTGCAGGTAGAGAGATATGTATGTAGAGTCAATACTTCACGACATAAAGGGGTGGAGGCAAACGGTGAATGTCAAAAAAGAGGAAAGAACAATAAGCAAAAAGAAATACAACAGGCATAATGGGAGTTAATGAGATACAATAGATATAATGTGAGTTAATGAAACCGTAAGACTAAAACCTTGAAAAACTAACTTTTCAAATATACAACATGTAGTTTCCGTCTCATTGAATCTTCTCAGCTTCTACTCACTGAAAACAACCATTGTCCCAACGTGAATTGTGCAGAAGAGGTAATGCTTCGAAATGGTAAAAAAAACAAAACAAGTAAAAGAGGTAAAAGAGTAATGATTGAAGCAGGAAGATTAAGAATTACTGACAGGTACTACCTAGAAAATTTAGAGAGAGGGAGAGAGAGAGAGAGATACTGAGTGAGTGAGTGAGTGAGAGACAGACAGACAGACAGACAGACGGATGGGCGGACGGACGGACGGACGGACGGACGGACGGGCGGGCGGACAGACGGATGGACGGGCGGGCGGACGAACAGGCAGGCAGGCAATGAGAATGGAATCAATCTGAACACTAAAATACGTATATGTATGTGTGCATGCGTGCGCGCACATGCGTGTGTGAGTAGCAGAGTAGAATGAAAAGAATTTCTTTCCACCAGGATAAGTCCACCAAAATATCTTTTCTGCTGTTACAAAGACTACCAAAAACTGCTGGCATTAAGAAAATGACATTGGAAGCTGAAGCCTAGAAACTGCTCAAACTGGCGTCACTTGGTACCGAAAATGGTATCTTAGAAGTCAAAAGGAAAAATAATATGTGAAGAAATATTAAATAATGCAACATCACACCCTCTCTCAATTCCTCTTTGCCATCATTTTCCCCGCTCTTTTTTATATATGAGGAGTTACTGTCTAGTTCATCATTGCACTCGATATGGAAAAAAACACTATAACGGGAAAATACTAAAATTCTTTGACGCGAGAAGCAGCAGATGTTGATGTGTGTGTGTTGTGTGTGTGTGTCTGTGTGTGTGTGAGTGTGTGTGTGTGTGTGTGTGTGTGTGTGTGTGTGTGTGTGTAGTCCGCAGATGTGATCCAGAGATTCTCGGTATAGAACACACTTAATAGCGCTCGTGATTCTAAGACTCTGATGTCTTTAGGGGGCATCAGCAGAAGGGTAAAGAATGGCTATAAGAGAGATCAGGTTGAGCAAATATGGAGACAACTATGCGGATTAACACATTAGATATATTAAATATAACAGCTTGGGTATGAAGTACGAAATATGTGTGTGTGTGTGTGTGTGTTTGTGTGTGTGTGTGAGTGTGTGTGTGTGTGTGTGTATACTC
>NC_043003.1:97295130-97382630 GCF_006345805.1 Octopus sinensis
CTTCTTTTATGCTTACGCCGATAGTGTTTTCCCTCAGCAAAATCACCATAAAACAGCTGTTTTGGCATTCGTTCATCCGCCATTCGAACAATATGACCACACTATCTCATTTGGTTTCTCAAAATCATCGCTTTAATTGAGGTGATGCCTGCTGATGCTAGAACATCTGTGTTTGGAGTAAAAGAACTCCATTTAATGTTTAAAATACGATATGAAAGTATGGAATGGAGTAAAAGCGTTTGAAGAGTTTAGGATAACGCATGCAAAACTCAAAAGAGATTTAAGGAAGAATGTTACGATCGAGAAGGTGAATCACAATGACCTTCTTGTGTGCACAGTTTGTGACAGACCATGCCTTTCTTTTGCTGGGTTCAAATATCATTTGCGAACCTATGGAAAATGAACTTCCACCAACTATTCTGCCTATGTCTGTGCACACTTTTGAATGCAGTGTATGCCAAAAGGTCTGCAAATCTAAGGGAGGTCTCAAAATACATTTTAAGATCCACAAACATCAGAACTTATCTGCAGCTCTTGGTGGTCCAAATCCGATATACAATCTATGTGAGTGTCTTTTCAGAACATTATCTAGTTTAAAAAGCCACATCAGATGCCATAATAGTTCTAAGATATAGGTAGAGAAGGTGGTCAAATTCTGTATGAGTGGACAACCATTATACATATATAAATGTGTGTGTGTGCGTATACATACATATATATATATATATGTGTATGTATGTATATATGTATATAAACATATATACATATATATGCATACATATATGTATATATACATATATATGTATATGTATATATACATATGTATATATATGTATATATATACATATATATATATGTATATATACATATATATGTATATATACATACAGATATATATATGTATATATACATATACATCTATATATATGTGTGTATATATACATTTATATATATATGTAGTTAATCCAAACAAAGAAAGCACAAAAAAACACAACAACGCGAGGACGTGGAACAAATATAGTATTATTGGACGCTCAGGAAAGAAGGAAAGAAGGAGGGATTAACATTTCGAGCGAAGCTCTTCGTCGGAAACATAGGAGAAGGAAAGATCCAGGGAAGGGAAGACAGAGGAAAAAAAATCGCCAACGGTACACACGAGGTCACATTTTGAAAGACCTGAAGGAAATGGGTGAAGAAAGGTGTTTTCTAAGACAGGAGAGTAGTGCTGTCAAAGACAGGAGAATGGTAGAGGAGAAGGAATGTGTGTGTAAGTGTGGATATGTGCGTGCGCGGAGGTCTGCGTGTGCGTGTGTGTGTATGTGTGCAATGATGACACGTGTGTGTGTGTGTGGTTGTGGCTGTGGCTGTTAAACAAAGCGTGTTTGTAGGGCTATTAGTGTGAAGGTCGAAGAAGAAGGAGTGGTGCCTTTTGTCTCTACCACAGGTCAGTACTGCTACTTTGAAGTATGTGATATATATATATATATATTCAATTCAGAAATACTAAATCAAATTTCAAAAAATATAATATACATATATATAAATTAGAAAAAAAACACCTTTTATAAATTCAAAGTGTCTGCTCATGCCATGATCCCTCATGAGAATCCTAGTGCACGTGCCGTAAATGTGATCTTGAAGCTCCTTTACAGTCTATATTTCGCCTCCGGTGTCAGGACCTAAGTTTGGAAAACCCTAGATATTGGAAAGAATGGAATTATCTTTTAACTGACATTTTGCCCGAGTTTGTTCTTTCCTGGAACAGCGTCCACTGAAAGGGTTGCTGTGTAAACTACTAAACCTCTTTAACCTAATATAGAGTCCTAGATTCAGCAGAAATCAGTTAAAAGCTTCAATCAAATGGTAACTGCTGTCATGCAGAGTTAACCTGGAAGTCTAAATGTTATGAGACACCAGCTAAACAAGTAAAGAACTGTTTTCTTGGGAAAAGGATGACGTACATCAAAGGCTAAGGAACCAGTTTTAGCAGAAAATGTTACTGAAGGAGCTGTGCCTTCAGTAGACAAGATTGGTTCACAACACAGCAATTCTAGTGTTAGAGTTCTTGAGTCGATGTCCTCACTTCAGTCAACATTGGTTCCCAATAAGAATAATTGGTGTTTTCTAGATCCTCACGAACAGTTCAACCCTGACACAGGCAAATCTGGTGCTATTATATTCTTCTAGCATATTACTGTCAGCAGGTTCAAAACTGGACATTAACCACAATTTCCAAGAAGGAAAAACTTGTATATGACGTGCTTATATACAGCATTGACATCCAGCTGTCTACAGGATCGTTAAAATATAACAGAGGAGTCACTTATGCAGGAGACACTTATAAAAAAATTATCAGCATAGAGGAACGCGAGAAATGTAGGCTCCCTCCTTTCTTCCAACCCGCTTTGATACCTGCATCAGTATTGTGAAATGTAGTGAACGTGTCATAGAAACTTTGCAATTACTGCTCTCTGCCGCTACAAACCACACAGCGAACTTCCAGTAGCAGAATCTGAGCAATTCTATTGGGAATTATCTACCATAATCAGCGCAAACCTGACTTTATCTTAATTGGTGAAGATTTTGACATTCGACAAGGTTCTAAACTCCTACTTTCAATAAAAGAAATGACAAGCATTTAAAAGATTTGTTGCTTCTAATAAAAATACCTATTGAATTAATCTTGAGGATTTGTAACATTGAACACACTTCAATTATAACCACTGAACAAACAAATACCATGCCTTCTCGGGGTTAATCATGCACTTACGAAAAAGCATCATTACAACACACTATATTACAAAGCACAAAGCAAAAATAGTCCAAACTATATTCGTCAAAAAGGCAACCAAAGCATACAGAACCAAAATATTGATCATGGAATCAATATAAACAATTAAATATGATGCCTGAGTAAACAAGCAAGTTTATATGAATCTTAGTTGCAAATTGTCACCGCTAATGACTAGACTACAGCATTTATTTAGGCAAGGATAACCATCGACACAAATAGTTAATATCATTCACCAAGTAAATATCATCCAGAAGATAAAACCAACGAAATTAAACACTGTTAACAGATTGGGAAAGGGTATAGAGAAGAGATGTGGATACCTCATGAGCTGTCTTTTGAGAATAATGTAGTTTGTTCAAGTTTAATTAACAGTTGCTAAGAACGTATTAAATATGCAAAGTCACCGATCCAATTTACTTTAGCTTCTAATATGAACATGTTTGTGGATATTTAAAGGTGATACATAGCTGTAGACGGAATCTCTAAAATGAGTCGAAATGTACAGACAGTTATTCCCCCTATTTATGTCCACATAAATATTTTTAAAGGGAATTATTTACAAACGTCACAATATGCAGTCTTGTCTAAAAAGAAAAATACTTTAGATATATTCTGTAGTACAATATCACAACGAAACGAACATTAAATTACAGGTGTGTTAACACCTGTAATTTAATGTTCTATCATGATACCACGAAAGTAGCAAATATGCAAATTAGTCGCCAGTTTTTTTTTAACTTCTAATATTAGAGGTTTGCAACTATTTAAAGGTACCATACAGTTGCTGACGAAGACGCTAAAAAGAATCGAAAATACACATACAGTTGTTCCTCCTTTTTTATGTTCGTACTCAGATTGTACAAGCTAAGTGTTTATATAGTCATAACAATATTGGCTAAAAGAAAATAGGTTCTATAGAACTTTATAGCAACGAAATGAAACTCTGTTAACACATCAGCAATTTAAAACCAAGAAGCTCTGGATTCAGCAAGGAATATATAGCAAATACTCAAATAAAGAATATTATCCAGGAAATGTTATACTTCAAATACGATAATAAATACAATGCGAAGTGAATAAGAAATTCTATTGATACAAATAAATCTTATGCCAAGTATAATGCAAACCTTCACTAAGGTCAGTGAAGAATATTCCAAATGCCGTATATGTCTCATTGTTTACTTCTTGAGTTCAGATCAGTTTCTACCTGCTGCTTTTCATTCATCTGTTACATTGATTGCTTTGGGGATACTAATATTTACTTATTTATTTATTCACCTTTTCATTGTGTACATCTATTTAGGTTATTTCATTATACCCAGATTCATCTGAAACTACCGCCTCGTTTTATCTTCTCTAACCTACAAGTTATGTATTTTCAAAACAATGGCAATTGAAGTCGATCCGCGTCAAGCATCGGGGATTTATCCCGGAGGCTTCATAAGCATCAGTTCACTATGCAAGATCATCTCAAGCAGATTGGGAAAGGGTATAGAGAAGAGATGTGGATACCTCGTGAGCTGTCATTTGAGAATAACGTAGTTTGTTCAAGAATTTTCTCATCAAGAATGAACAGCCACCTTTCCTTAATCGAATTGTAACAGCGGATAAGAAATAGAAAGTTTATGCTAACAATAATCGTAGGAAGCAGTGGCTATCGCTTAATGAAAATTCAGTTACTACTTCAAAACCAGATCTACACAAGGAAAATTTTGCCGTGCGATTGTAGAATACAATAGGTATTGTTCACTTCGAACTGTCGGAGCCAAAAGGCATCACCGCCGAACATTACTGTCAACAACTTGAACGTGTCAACCATTTCTCGTCAAAAGAAAAGGTATCCTCATACACAATAATACAAGGACACATCAAGTGAAAATAACCCAGGAAAAGATAAATTCATTAGGCTGAGAAGATCTAACTCAACTTCTCTACTCATCAGACCTAGAACCATCAAATTTTCACTTTTCCGGGTCACTTGAATACTTTATCAGTGAAAAAAACGTTCAGAAGCAGGGACAATGTCGAAACGGTACACCAAACAGTTTTCTCTCCTGAAAAGCCCGAAGAATCAAAATGCTAACACTGGCGATGATATTTTGAACGAATAAATATATTTAAAATATGCTTTATGCTAATTTGAACAAATTGCATGAAATGCAACTCCGTCACTTTGCAGCTTGACCAAAAAGGGAACTGATAAATAAATACCAAACATAAAAAATGTACAGGGTCAATCTCAACGACCAAACCCTTCAAGGTGATGCCGACGCATGGATGCAAAGCAATAACTAAAGCAAAAGAATATTATTGTTCTTTTTTTTTTTCTTCTTGTTTCGGTCATTAGACTCCAGCAACGCTGAGGCACCGCCATGAAGAACTTTAGTTTTCTGGATTTTCAATCTTGTCTCAGTAATTCCTCTTTACTCTAATTTAAAATTTATAATACCTGCACCACACCGCAATAATGCAATCGCCCACGTATTGGCAGAATCGGTAGTGTGCCGGACAAAATGCATAGCGGCATTTCATCTGTCTTTATGTTCTGAGTTCAAGTTCCGCTGGGGTCGACTTTGCCCTTTATCCTTTCGGGGTCGATAAAATGAGTACCAGTTGAACACTGGGGTCGATGTAATCGACTAACCCCTTCCTTAAAATTTCAGGACTTGAGCCTATAGTAGAAAGGAGGAGGAGGAGGAGGAGGAGGAGGAGTAGTAGTAGTAGTAGTAGTAGTAGTAGTAGTAGTAGTAGTAGTAGTATGTTGGTGCAGAATAGTTCGGATGCTTTTTTGCGATAGTTCTCAATGTTTGTCAAATGTAACGGGAAAAATTAATTTCTATATCAGATGTTATTTCAAGCGGGGACAATTAAAGAACATGGATTATCTAATCCATATAAGAGTTAGACAACAAGGTGGTGTTTGTTTTTTAGGTATATTTTCTATTTTACGGCAAAAACTGCTCCTTCTTTTTCAGGAACCGCCCACAATAGAAATGACAATGAACAAAGCAAGTAGCTATCAAACAAAAAAGAAAATTACAAACAAAATAATAATGAACACACAAGCAAATGACGGAAAACGAAAAGTACAATGACACTTCTACAAAAGAAAAGCAACTGGAAGATACTTAGATATGCTAAGTTTCTAAAGTTCTGTTTAAAATAGTTAACAGTGATACATGAGGTGCTAGCAGAGAAGTTTAAACAGATACTGATGCAGCCAATGGCAGTACCTGACTTGCTCAGTAAAGAGAAAACTATATTTTGTTTTCCAAGACTAAAAGAAACAACAAATCCTAGCAACTAAATACCTATACGAAGGGATATCCAAAAGAAACCGGAATTTCTTAATCTTATTTTATTCACTTAGTTTAACATGTTTATACTTTTATCGCCTTCAAAGTATTCTCCATTTGAAGCAATGCATCGGTCCAGACGCGTTTTCCACTGCTCGAAGCAATGCTTTAACTCATGCGAAGTGATGCCTGTTTCCGTCTTTTTTTTTTCGTCATCTCTTTCACATCTGCAAATTCCGTAGCACTAGAGATGACCTTCGGAAAAAAGTCCGGATCAACTTCCAACTGTTCTTTCACTTCACGGCACGCATTCAGTCATGTCTGCTTTTGATCTTCCGTGAGCAAGCGAGGCACAAATTTTGCTACGACTCTTTTCATTCCCAATTCCTCGCTCAAAATTCGTTCCAGGACACACTAGTCATATCAACAAGTTCGTCAATTGTTCGGTGACGGTCCTCCAAGATCAGTTCATGAGTTTTCATTCGTTCGGGAGGTCAAGTGACAAGTGACCATTCCTAAAGCGTGAAAACTACTCGTAAATTTATATTTTGCTCATAGCAGTGGTGTGTGTAAGCTGTTTGAAACATGACAACAGTTTCAGCCACTGTTTTCCCCAGTAGAAAACAGAATTTCACGGAAGCACATTATTACTTCATTTTAGCCATTGCAAAAATCGATGAGAAGCACTGCAAACAAAAAATACGCAGCACGTGGCAGTACGATCCCACTGTACAACGTCGGTCGGCAGACTGATGCCTGAGTGTCGCATCAAGTGGCTTCTAGTAGCGGAAGCCCGAACTACAACGGGCTTGTCTCACAGAGAACGTTTACGGTTACTTTTGGGTACCCTTCGTAATCTTCATTACTAGAACCTAAAGACTCCTAAACTGCAATAATATAGTTGGGTGTAAATAAACACCAGTAAAAATGTAAGTTGTTTTTAGAAGAGAAGAAGTGGGTGCCGCGAAAACTCATATTACTGTCGAGCTTAATTACTGATCAATAATGCCATAACTAAAACTGCAGAAAGAGAAAGTGGTGTCTATACATGGCATGTATTGACTACCAGAAGGCTCTTAAGGGTATTCCCAACACGTGAATCGAGGATAAGTACCAGTTATTGACGCCTTTTATTGACATGTTAAACAGAACTGGAGAAGAATACAAATACTATGCTAATGCAATCGACCGTCTTTTCTGAATGGATGACATCAATTTCTTTACTGCAAATGATAAAGAACTGGAAACACAAGCAGCACGTAGATTTACCAGAGAAATTTATGCAAGATTCAGATTAGAAAAATGCACCAAAGCAACCTTGAAGAGAGGGAAATGAATTAAATGCACTAATCACATGTTAGATAAAGAAACTGAGATAGGAGAATTAGAGCAAATATAGTTGTATAAATAGTCAGGAATCAATGAATTACAGCGTAATGAATTACACAAACGATTAGGAAGGAATGTTATAGATGCATTAGATTAATAATTAAAACAGAGTTAAATTCTTTTTAAAAAAAAGGTAAAAACAACCAATACTCTAGCTATCACAGTAATAAGTTAGAGTTATATTTTCAATCAAATGCTAAACGAACTGACAAGACGAGAGAGAAAATCAATAAAATAATGACCGCATTTTTATACACCATGTGAAATTCGATATAGAAAGATTGTATTTCCCACGAATATAGGGTAATAGGGACCTTATGCAACTAGAAATCTGGTATAAAATATCCACTGTAGGACTTTTAAAATATCTATAAAGAAACATGGAAAATAAACATCATTAAGGCAAAAAAAAAGCTGTGTTTAGTCTTGAAGGAAATCAACAAACTCAGAATAGAGGCTACAATCAAATAGTCATGAAGAAAAAAGGAGAATCAACAGAAAAACTTGTGAAAAGGATAAAATCTAAGCTAATAACATGGCTACAGAATGCCATGAAAGAGCAATGGCAAGAAAAGTTCCTACATGCCCAACGCCTCAAAAGAAAAATGAAGAGTAAAAGTAGACAAGGAAAAGTCGCAACACTGGCTGATAAGCATGGGGATCAATGCTCAGACTGAAAAATTTTTTGCTGAAGAATTTTGGGCTGAAAAGCTTTTGACTGCGGCACAAAATCAAAGTCTCATCACAAGAAACCACCAAAAGCAGTTAATAAAGAATACATTTACTGCAAAATATACGGAGACAAGGAAGAAATAATTGACCATATTGTACCATATTGCCTCTGGCTATCCAATCTTAGCCGAGAAAGAGTACTTCCACAAGGCATACCAGATTTGGAGCCTATATACACTGGAAGTTACACCAGCGCACCGGAAATCAAACGCAGAAAAATATTTATAAGTATCTGAAAAGGCTCCAAGGATGACAAAGTAAACACTCAAGAATATACCAATACAGAAACAAAAAGTGACCATTTACGCTCCAGCAGGAGAAAGCAGGCAGGATGTCTTTCGATGCCAAGAGACATTCACAGGAACATCTCACTCGTTAGCGTTGGTGGATGATTAGAATGACATTTTGGATGTACTCAGGGTCTGTGTGAAGTATCCATTAGGAGAAGGAAGTGCAAAAGCCTCGCAAACTATCTAAAGCACTTCCAGCTACTTGACAGGTTTTGCGTTGATTTTGTAAATGTGCCATGTGGAATTGGACAAATCGTACCGAGTCATCAAGATTATATTTATGTTAGTCCGGGTCGTATTTAGAGTTATTTAGATCGTATTTGAATCAGCACAAACTGATTAGATTTCCATTTTAGTTGAACAGAGTTTCGGGTAGCTGGCTACACGGAACATATTCATGACGTGCATGCTCAACTTAGGCCAAACCAATCGAAAGAGAAATATGGTTGTTGGAAAATGAACACGTCCTTTCTGATACGGAAAAATTTCAAGAGAATTGTGTAAGAACTAGAACTAGTTAAACAGAAACAGCGGGGGTCACCATACAGAGGTGATAGGTCATGCCAAATAGAAAATTTGTGTAGCATTGATTATATTTGACAAGGAAATCGCTTCAGAAAATAAGACGTTGTCTCCTTTCTGTCGCCAATCTATTAATTATATTTGCATATTTGAGGTATTTAGGAATGGCTGTTTTCTGTAAATTGATTAACGATGCCAAATACTATGGTTATATTGGCCCTTGTTTATAGTCGGAGTCTTTTTAAACACACTAATACAAACGAAGATGCAAGTTCCATTTTTACTGATCTCAGTCAAGATGTCGATAAATTTGACTTTACAAAGAATATACTGTACTACTATCCATAAATGTTTTCCGCTGAAAAACATCACAATTCACACGTCAAATCAAACATGCGGGCATGATTAATAAATTTGTCTCTATTTTTATAGCCTCCCATTATCAGTAAATGTTTTACTGTTTTCTATACACTAAGGCGCAGGAATGGTTGTGTGGTAAGTAGCTTGTTTACCAGCCACATGGTTCCGGGTTCAGTCCCACTGCGTGGCACCTTGGGCAAGTGTCTTCTACTATAGCCTCGGGCCGACCAATGTCTTGTGAGTGGATTTGGTAGACGGAAACTGAAAGAAGCCCGTAGTATATATGTATATATATGCGTGTGTTTGTGTTTGTCCCCCTAGCATTGCTTGATAACCGATGCTGGTGTGTTTATGTCCCCGTTACTTAGCAGTTCTACAAAAGAGACCGATAGAATAAGTACTGGGCTTACACAAGAATAAGTCCCGGGGTCGAGTTGCTCGATTAAAGGCGGTGCTCCAGCATGGCCACAGTCAAATGACTGAAACAAGTAAAAGAGTAAAGAGAGAGTAATTATCAACACTAAACGCTTTTCTATTTGTCGACTTCTAAAGCGGAACCCTTCTCTACGTGTACTGAAAGAAAGGAAAATGCAGCCTACAAAGTTCTCTACTAACTGACAAACATCCCAATTCTCAACCAACTCAAATATGCAGACATGATAATGAAATTTAACACTAGGAATGCTATAAAGGCGGCGAGCTGGCAGACACGTTAGCACGCCGGGCGAAATGCTTAGCGGTATTTCGTTTGCCGTTACGTTCTGAGTTCAAATTCCGCCGAGGTCGACTTTGCCTTTCATCCTTTCGGGGTCGATTAAATAAGTACCAGTTACGCACTGGGGTCGATATAATCGACTTAGTCCCTTTGTCTGTCCTTGTTTGTCCCCTCTATGTTTAGCCCCTTGTGGGTAGTAAAGAAATATATATGGTTAGACCATCACCAAATGCCTTTTGCTTCCTGCAAATTGATTAATGACACCAAATGTTATATCTATATAAGCTACCAATTAAGTTGAGGATTTTACATATAGCAATGCATACAAAATATAACAACCAATCCAGTTTCTATGCTTACTCAAAAGCGCCCCGATTTCCAGTCGAACCAAACATGCTAATATCACTGTTAGATTTGACGCAACTAATAATATGTATGTTAATATAGTCCTATTAACACTTAATGTAGTTTTTCCTTTAAATTGATTGATAACACCACATTTGCTGCCATTTAATGTCAAGCTCTTTTATATATAAATTGATACAAACGAAAATGCAACCTACTCGATTTTCATTCTTTGTAAAAAAAATCCTTAATTACCAATCAACTCAGCCATGCAGAAATATTTAATAAATTTAGTCCTACTGACGGTAGAGAGTCATAACATCATTTGTTTTGCTTGTTTGTTTTTAATTATATAATTTGATTTGCAACACTAAACACTGTATTTGCATTGAAACGAATGAAAATGCAAAGTATCCAATTTCCCATCTCACTGAAAAACTTACAAATTTCCCAGTCTGCCCAAGCATGCACACATGATTAATAAATTTGACTATTAGTAGCCTCACATCATTAAATGATTTTTATGTGTTCTATAAATTGTTTAATGACTCCAAATGCATTTACATTAGCTACCATTCAATATCGAGCTCTTTTACATATCAACTGACACAAACGAAAGCGTTACCTACGCAAGTTCCATTCTTACTGAAATATATCCCAATTCCTAATCAACTCCAACATGCAAATATATTTAATAAATCTGACACTATACAAGAAAAGAGTCCTGTTTTTATGTAATACTAGCAGTATCGCCCGGCGTTGCTCGGGTTTGTAAGGGAAATAACTATAAAGCATTTTTAGAGAGTTATAGCAAAAAAGTAGCAAAAAAATGCATTAAAAATGGAAAAAATATGATGGTAAATTTTTTTTTTAAATCGTTGACTCATCGTAGACATTTTTAGAGAGTTACTTCCCTTATATTTAAAAAATATGCATTAAAATGGAAAAACATTATGGTAAATTATTTTTAAAATCGTAGACTCATCGTAGACGCGCGCTAATACCCAGAAGGGCTCGATATGAATCACGACTATAAGATACCCGGTTTTGGTTAAATTGCACCGCAAAATGTGGGAGTAGTTAGGAATCTAAATCAGAGTAGACAGACACACAACCTTACTTTTATATATAAAGATGACTGACAACATAAAGTCTACATTTGTATTAACTCCCTTTTAAAGTGAAGTTCTTCTCTAGATAGACTGAAGCGAACGAAAAGGCAATGCGTCCGGTTTCCGATCTCACTTAAAACATTCAAATTTCCAGTTAACCTAAGCTTGCAAACATGATTAATAAATTAGACTATTATTAGTCTAAAGCCTTATTAGAAGTAAATCATGTTGCTGATTCTATATATTGTATAACGACACCAAATACTTCATTTACATTGATTCTTTCTTATAGTGGAGGTTTTCTTTAAATGCGTTGATACTATCGAAAATTTAACCTCCACAAACTCCATTCTCACCGGAAAACATTTAAAATCTCATACATGTTCATAAATTTAACTCATCATTAGTGAATATTTTTGTTACTTTCTATATGAATTAATTCACACCAAATACTACTACATTTATATTGGTTGACCTCTTCAATATTTGTATTAATTCAAACGAAAATGCACTCTTCCTAAGTCCCATTCTCACTGCACAATATCTCGATTCCTAATAAACTCAAACACGCAAACATAATTATTAACTAATCTGATTCCTTTGATACTACAGACGTCTAACCTCTGTAAACAAGATGGAAGTTTATATAGAAACGGACGAAGTATAGATAGAAATAGAAAATAGAGAAGTGGATGAAGTAATACAAAATTAATGAGGGTGATGGAAGAAGAAATATGGATAACACAGAGAAATAGAATAGATACGGGAGAAGAGCACGTAATAGAAATAGAAGAGGACGATATGGAAACAGAAGAGGAAAATAGGAAGAAGGAAGAAACACATTGAATAAAAAGATATAAAAATAGAAACTGAAGTAAAAAGAGAGGTAGAAGGGACAGAAATAGGCGAAATAGAATCAGGATAAATAGACATAGAAGGAAAATAGCAATTGACGATGATCATGATGATGATGTGGTGGTGGTGGTGGTTAGGAGGAGAAGGGGAACAGGACAAGAAGGAAGAGGACGAGAAGGCAGAGGAAGAGGAATGAAAGGATTGAGAGTGGATGTATGGATGCTGCGCTGACGATTTGGGACGGTTGATTGAACATTCCACCTGCTTTGGCGACAGTATATTTTTGGCACTGGCGGCAAACACACACACACACACACACACACAAACGCATGCGCGTAGAAATATACACAAAGAGACAGACAGATAGATAGATAGATAGATAGATAGATAGATAGATAGATAGATAGATAGATAGATAGATAGATAGATAGATAGATAGATAGATAGACAGACACACATTATAATTTATTAAACAAAGTTGACATTAGCACTCATACACATAAACAGAGAGGCGAAGAGGACAAGAGAACCATTAAAACGTCTAATATCAAATAAATCAATGTCGAATTTGCGACGCCAATGAGGCGACACCAAAACAGCTGTGTAAAACAGCTATGCCAAAACATCTTATACCCTACTGGACGCCATGACAGATCGTTAGCTACTACACGCATTTTTTTCTCTCCTTGTTTTTTTCTGTGTATCTTTCTGTCGAAGAGCGTAGGTTCGAAACGCAAAAGACTTTTTCTATTCCTGAGCACTATACTAATACATTTGTTTGTTTGTTTGTACTACACCTGCCTTCGTCTTTTGTTTATTTTCGTAAACGTTCCCTTTATACCCTACTTCCTATGTTTATGGCGTTCACTGACAGGATATACTTATAGTAAGGTGGAGTTGTGGTAAGTAGTCACCCACATCAATGTAGTATTCAGAATTAAATTACTCGGGCCTGATATTATGTGTACGAACATTAAAAATGACGGTAGGTGTATATCGTAGCACAAAAGGGCGTTGAAAGTGTGTCAGTTAAAAAAGGGAGAGACGACGATAGTTTAAAATGTTGGAGAAGTACTGATTTGTTTCTTTTCTTTCAATTACTATATCATCAGCCATGTTTATTGTTTTATCTAGTTCTGGGTTTTGGTGGGGGGATGTTTTTTTTTTAGATCATATTTCACATACTGCTATTTTGTCGTCTTTTACCTTTTCTTGTAATTCTTTTGCTTTTATCCTTGTTTCCAAATTTTCTCTATTTCCATTTCTTTATTTTTATTTGCAATTTTTTTTTACTTCTATCAATTTTAGTTCAGTTTCAATTCTTTTTTTTCTTCTTTTTATTTTTCTCTTTCAATTCCTTCCATTTATCTTCTTATTTCTTTCCTCCGATTTCTACTTTTTGTGCTTTTTTTTTTTTTTTAAACTTCAGTTTCTTCGAAAGAAATAGATCTCATGCGAGACGAATTAGAAGTGCTGGAAATTTAAGAATTAGAATAAATAGAACCGAATAATCAGAAATACAGTAAAGAGAAATATAATTAGAAACAACCTTTCTATGTACATATTTCTTTTTCTATATTTTCTTTCTCACTTCTATTTCTATTTTCATTCTGTCTAGTTCTATTTTTCTTAGTGATTCTATTTTGTCTATATTTGTAGAGCTCTATTTTTATTTTATCTGTTTTAAATTATTTCTTGTTCTATTCCTATACTACAAATATTTCTGTAATCTTGCTATTTCTCTTCACCTATATCAATATCATCTGTCTCGATGTCGTTCGTTTCTTTCTGTAACGATATGGTTAAATTAACAATGATGGTAGGGCTTAAAGAAAAACAAGGATATCATCGGTTTTATTGATATAAGTTGAAAATAGAATACGACGGTTCCAAGAAAAGAAACCAATGTCGGAAAATGAGACTAACGTTGTGGTCTGATTCTATGCTCGTCTTGATGATTTAACTGGACAGTTTGTGTATTTGTGTGTAGATGAGAAAGAGTTCGAAAGAATGAATATGTGTCCCTTGCCATTTATAGACTAGTAGCAGTTTAGTCCATTCACATCGTCCGATTGTCAACAGCGTTTGATGTGACGCATGACTGCGTTTGTTTCTCTCTAGTCCATCAGTCACAGTCGTGGACTGAATTTGTGTGACTGAGTAACCATATATCTCTTTTTCGCTCCTTCCTTTATATAAACTCGGCTAAATCAAAGTTTGAATGATTTACAATCAACTTTTGATTCGTTAATGATTTTGTTGATGTCAGTCAACAAAAACATAAATTTAATGTGGTTGCTGGGAGTCAATTGGTTGTTGTAGTTTTTTGATCGGTGGGGGAGTCATTACGACGTCACTCAGTTTTAAAGATTCAGTTTGTGCTTACGAAAATCTTCCAATTGTAAAGACAACAGACAATAGGCTGAAATTCTATTTCGATTTCTTCCATAGGAGTGGCTGTGTGGTACGTAGCTTGCTTACCAATCACATGGTTTCGGGTTCAGTCCCACTGCATGGCACCTTGGGCAAGTGTCTTCTACTATAGCCTCGGGCCGACCATAGCCTTGTGAGTGGATTTGGTAGACGGAAACTGAAAGAAGCCCATCGTATATATGTATATATATATATATATATATATATATGCATGTGTGTGTATATGTTTGTGTGTCTGTGTTTGTCCCCCCAACAATGCTTGACAACCGATGCTGGTGTGTTTACATCCCCGTAACTTAGCGGTTCGGCGAAAGAGACTAATAGAATAAGTACTGGGCTTACAAAGAATAAGTCCTGGGGTCGAATTGATCGACTAAAGGTGGGGCTCCAGCATGACCACAGTCAAATGACTAAAACAAGTAAAAGAGTACTATATCGTCTGCTGTCTCTGTTCCTTCATGTTTTCTTTTCTCTGATCCCCTTGTTTCATCTTCCCTTTCTTTATTTTTATTTCGTTTATGTCCCAAGTTCGATCCAGTTGCGTCGCATCTTGGATAAATGTCGACCCGAGTTGATCCATACTTCCTGAGTCGAATTAGGTTGACAGACTCTGTTCCTTCGGCGAGCTGGCAGAAGCGTTAGCATGTCGGGGCGAAATGCATAGCAGTATTTCGTCTGCCGTTACGTTTTGAGTTCAAATTCCGCCGAGGTCGACTTTGCCTGTCATCCCTTCGGGGTCGATTAAATAAGTACCAGTTATTCACTGGGGTCGATGTAATCGACTTAATCCCTTTGTCTGTCCTTGTTTGTCCCCTCTATGTTTAGCCCCTTGTGGGCAATAAAGAAATAAGACTGTTCCTTCGGTTTCTTTGTTTCCTCTGGTACTTAATTTATCGACCCCAAAAGGATGAAAGGCAAAGTCGACCTCGGCGGAATTTGCATTATATATATATATATATATATACATATATATAAAGTTAATCCAAACAAGAAAACAAAAACAAAAAAACAACAACGCAAGGACGTGGAACAAATAAAGTATTATTGGACGCTCAGGAAAGAAGGGAAGGAGGGTTTGACGTTTCGAGCGGAGCTCTTCGTCGGAAACATAGAAGGAAAGATCCCGATATATATATACATACATACATACATACATACATATATATATATATATATATATATATATATATAATGTATGTATGTATACGTCTACCAAATCCACTCACAGGGCTTTGGTTGGCCCAAGACTATATATATAGTACAAGACACTTGCCCAAGCTGCCACGCAGTGGGATTGAACCTGGAACAATATAGATGGGAAACACACCCACACTTCTCTTTTTCCTATTTCTTTTCCTACTCTTTTTATATCCTCATCTTCTATTTTCGTTTTACATTTCTACGTCCAATTGTGTTTTTACTTCCTTCTTATTTCTATTTCTTCTTACATATTCCTTCTACACTTATACTTTTTTTCATTCGTTCTTCCCTTGAGATTTCTTCACCTTGTATCTCGTTCTTCTGTTTCTTTCTGAATGTCTACTATTTTCCGTTACCTGCAGCCGTTCCCTTTGTTTGTATTTCTTTGCTTCTACAACTGTTCCTCGTATTATATTTTAATTTCCTTTTTTTTATTCCTTCTTCTTCTTGTTCTATTTAATACAATTCTGGTATTCTTTATTTCTGTTTCTTCCGAACAAACAGAAATAGAAAAAATACGTAGAGAAATAGGAGGGGATGTAATAGAAGACTAAATTCAAAAGGAAGCACTACATAACTGTGTATGCATTTTATTCTTTTATTTGTTTCAGTCATGTGACTGCGGCCATCCTGGAGCACCGCCTTTAGTCGAATAAATCGATCCCAAGACTTATTCTTTGTGAGCCTAGTACTTATTCCATCGGTCGCTTTTCCCGAACCGCTAAGTTACGGGGACGTAAACACACCAGCATCGGTTGTCAAGCGATGGTGGGGAAAAAAACACAGACACACAAACATATATATATACGACGGGCTTCTTTCAGTTTCCGTCTATCAAATCCACTCACAAAGCTTTGGTCGGCCCGAAGATATAGTAGAAGACACTTGCCCAAGGTGCCATGTAGTGGGACTGAACCCGAGACCATGTGACTGGTAAGCAAGGCTACAGCCACTCCTGCCCCTGTGTATGTATGTACGTACGTACGTACGTACGTGTGCATGTGCGTTTGTATGTATGTATTATGCATGTGCGTATGTAGGTACGTACGTATAGACGTTGACATGGCTGTATGAACCCCTGAAGAGTACTTGTTTCTTTCAATCTGGTACTTATTCTATCCGAGCCACTAAATTACGGGTACATAAACGGACCAGCAACGGTTGTCAAGTGGTAGGAAGTGGGACAAACACACACACGCACGCGCGCGTATGTGTGTGTGATTGGCTTCCACACACTTTCCGTCAACCAAATCTACTCACAAGGGATTAGTTAGCTCGGGGTTATAGTAGGCAAGACTTTCCCAAGGTGCTGTGCAGTGAGTCTGAACCGGATACTACGTAGTTGCGAATTACTTGGATATTCATGAATACACTTACTTGACTATCTAGGTATAGCAGTTAAATTCTGCGATAGGTGACCTTAGTTGTTAATGGTGTCTACAGTGGTTAAGATAAAGAAAGAGTTCAAAGCAACAGTGAAATATGAACACCAAATGAAGATTTGCAGAAATTAATATCGTAGATGTGCTTAGGGAAACGATGCTAAGTTATCAATGATATGGCTGTGTAGTAAGACGTCTGCTTCCCAACCACATGGCTCCGGGTTCAGTCTTCTTGGGGGAATTACAACCGTGTTTCGTGGTCTGCTGCCACAACAGCTCCTTTATATGATCCAGTTAGCTCAAGACATCATCGGGAGGAACCACGTCCGGTTTTGGCCCCTACTCCTCTACCGTTTTGACGTGATGGGGCCCTTACTTTCGGAGGTGTCTTCAGCTCTGGTGTTGGGTGCATGTCTTCTTTCTTCTGTTCCCTGGCCTCTTCGATGTATCGTCAGTGAGTGTCAGCCGGTGACTGACTGTCTTATCAAAATTTTCCCTTTAAAATACCTGCCGCATAGGCTCCGCATAGCATCGGGCCGACCAAACATTTTTGAGTGAATTTGATAGACGAAAACTAAAAAAACAGCCCGTCGTAAATGGGTGTGTCTTTGTGTCTGTCTGCGCCCCCACCCCACCTCCCAGGACAAGTGCCAGACTGTAAAAAGGAATAAGTACTGGGGTCAATCTGTTCGACTAAAACCCTTTAACGTGGTGCCCCAGCATGGCCACGGTCTAATGGCTGAAATAAATAAGAGATAAAAGATAAAGCATAGCATAAGTGGCTTGCGGATCTAAGAACTTTTGGACGGTTGCGAGGAAGTTGATTTAATTGGCACGAATAAATTACTGGTATTTTATTGTCAGAGATATACAAAGTAAAATAGATTCTGGCATAATGTGCATTTAAAACAAAAACACTAAATCCCGTAAATAATTTAGTCAAGGGATTGTACCATATCAGATGCAGTGAGGTAACAAAAAGAGAAGAAAAGTAAAGAAATATTAAGCCAATGATTAATTCTGGTACATGTAAGGGAGACGACTCAGCTCTTCCACCATAATCAGAAGTAAAATAGCATTAGCCTAACATCTAATTAAGACAAAAAGAGGGGGAACGACTCCAAAGATCTCCAAAATGAAGCACAGTCTGACATGCAACTAAAAATGTCTAAACTCATCTACCCAGAGATCAAATAAATAAGAAATAAAATAAGTAATAATCCATCGCAATTTCGAATTCATTTATCTTAGACTTATAAAATCCTTCAGTAATTTAGAAATACTGCAACTTAGAAGCATCAATGTTGAAAGATACAGTGGGGGGGGGGCGGAAATAAATATTCGTACATGTCAAAATTCTTTATTTATTTAATTTCTAATGAACATAAATGGGATATACCAATACTATATTTGCATACACATGCATAAACTAAGAATATGCAAAAGAAACTAATAAATTATAGTAACTAATGAATTTATATACAATTATAAATATTTAGGGGTGCAAAAAGTATTCATACAGAATAAATTTATGATTTTCTATGCCACAAAATACTGTTAAAATAATTTTTTTTTACTAGAATTTTCTCGTTTGTTCCAATAATCTTATCAGTTGTCCTTTTTAAGTGTCAAAATACTAGCTTCTTCATTCAGCATTGAGACAACATAAAGTAGTATCGTAATAATGGCGAAAAGTAAAGAACTCACAAATTCAGTGAAAAACTTTATTACTGAACAGTGGAAAGCAGGTAAAAGTTACAGGAAAATATCATAGACCCTTTGTATTCCATTTTTTACCATATCTTCATTTATTCATTTATTCAAAGATATTAAAAAATCGGGAACTTTAAGAAAATTGAAGCAAAGAATCGGAAAAAAACACAATGATCACCAGAAAGGAGTTGCAAGAAGATTTGTTAAATTCAGGGACTAGTGTTACACTACGAACAATCAGCAAAGAACTTCATAGGAATGAACTGAAATCACACTCTCCTAGAAAAACTCCGCTGTTGACTAAAAGGCATAGAGATGCTCATTTAAAATTTGCTTATGAACATAAAGATAAATCTGATACATTCTGGGAAAATGTTCTATGAACAAACAAGTCGAAAATTGAATTGTTTGGACGAAATTTGCATAGCCATGTTCAGAGGAAAGATGGTACTGCCTATTCACCGTAAAACACAATTACTACCATAAAGTTTGGAGGTGGCAACATCATGGTGTGGGGCTGTTTTTCTGCAAATGGTACTGGCAATTTACATGTGATAGATGGTAGAATGAATGTAGAGATGTACCAAAATATTTTGAACAATGATTATGGGACTCTGTAAAAAAGCTCCAGCTTTGTGAAGGGTGGGTTTTACAACAGGATAACAATCCTAAGCACACAGCGAAGTCTACCAAAAAATGGATTGTCAATCACAATATAAAATTATTAGAATGGCCAAGCCAGTCACCTGACTTGAACCCCATTGAAAATTTGTGGCATTATTTGAAAATTAAAATTCATTCAAGAGCCCCAACATGCATTGCAGATTTGAAGAAAATTTGTCAAGAAGAATGGGAAAAAATTCCTAAAGAAACATGCGAGTCATTGATTAAGAACTACAAGAGATTGGTTGAAGTGGAACTGAATAATGGTTATGCTACGAAGTATTAAATCAGAATTATCAGTTATTTATGTTCTGTACGAATACTTTTTTCACCCCTAAATATTTATAATTGAATATAAATTCCTTAGTTACTATAATTTATTAGTTTCTTTTGCATATTCTTAGTTTATGCAAATTAAATAAAGAATTTTGACATGTACGAATATTTATTTCCCCCCACTGTAAATTCCGATACCTGATTATATGTATTACATGTAAAGTAACAATTAAGAAAGATTGTACTGCTTTTACTTGCGTTAAATATATATCAGTAACAAGACATCAAAGTTCCTGGTCAAACACAGAATCAACAGTGTCATATAAAGGCTAAAGGTAAAGAGCCCCTTTTGTCATGAATGACCATGAGATTGTACCAAGAAAGTTCCCCTCCGAGGTAAAAGTCCAGGCAAGGCTGTTTGTGGAAGATGAGTAGTCAACTATGCCTCTCCTCTCCATGCCACCAATGTTATCCAAGGGAAATGAAAAGGCTGATACGGCTCGGCACCAGTGACATCGCAACTCATTTCTACAACCGAGTTAACTGGAGCAACAAGAAAAATAAAGTATCTTGCTCAAGAACAAAAAACACGGCCCAGTCGAGGAATCGAACTCACTACCTCATGGTCATAAGCCCAACGTTCTAACCATTGAGCTATGTGCCTATACAGATATATATACAGTTTAGAAAGATGGCATTTATGAAGACTAACCCCTTACTGCCTATATGGTATAAATTCATGGGAGATGAATACCAAGTAAGCCTGACATTGGGTGTGCTCTCTGTTGAACGGCTAATCACTGTATTGACTGAACACTGCGTATACCTCTTTGACCAATATTTCAATGGGTCCTGTTTACTGAATTAGTACCTAAGTCAAATGGAAATCAATAAGCTGGCAAAACACTTACTGAAACTAGTCCTAACCACAATTGCTCCCATTTTCATACCCATACTTATCATGAGTTAGACATGTTAATTTTCATCAACATATAAGTAAAGACAAACACTGACTTCAAATTTGCTCTATGTCATTCTTTAGTACAGGTAAGAAAACTTAAGAAAACCACATTTTACAAAAGACAACAACAACAATGATATTACCATAGATTTTTTTGTCATGGATATTTTTCATAGGACTTTGGCAATACTATGTATTTTTATTTACAATGATAAGTGTAAGTTTACGTTTAATTTAACCACCATACTAGGAAATTATACAGTAAGTAAAATTTACACATGGTTCACATATATTTTACTGTTGTATAGGGCATGATAAAATGCACCCAGTACATGCTGAAAAGGGATTAGTGATAGCAAAAACGTCACCAGCGTTTTTTTCTTTTTTACATTTTTTTCCAAGGCAGTGTTCTACTGTCAGATGCCTTTCCTAATGCCAACCCTTATTTGTTTCATGTTTTATTACACTGGTCTTCACACACTGAACTGCTGATGTACAGGATATATTTGTGAAACATAAAGAAATGTCACCATTACCTAAGCATTCACAGTGAGAAGACATGCAGAGATGATGTACACAACCATAAAATTGATAATTTTCTGTTATATTAGACAACAAAGGATTATGACAAGTAGCAAGAGATTGTGCTGACCAATCCAACTTATGCAAGCATGGAAAACCGAATGTAAGCAAATAATGAGGGTTAACAACGTCTTCCACACAACTCCTATCATGGTAGGAATGTTTTCCTGCTCTGATAAAATAATCAAGGATAATATATATTTCTTTACTACCCACAGGGGGCTAAACACAGAGGAGACAAACAAGGACAGACAAAGGGATTAAGTCGATTACATCGACCCCAGTGCGTAACTGGTACTTGATTTATCGACCCCGGAAGGATGAAAGGCAAAGTCGACCTCGGCGGAATTTGAACTCGGAACGTAACGGCAGATGAAATACGGCTACGCATTTCGCCCGGCGTGCTAACGCTTCTGCCAGCTTGCCGCCTTAATCAAGGATAATATAACAACACATCATGGCATTTGTAGTGAACAAATTTGAGGCACTGTAGCATGGGAACTCAATTGTTTGTTTCCAGCCAATGTTTCTCTCCACATATATTACTGGTATCATTTTTCTTTGGTATAAATATGTATGGTAGCTTAGAGAACAATTTCTAATATATTATTAAATATAATTTACAGATAAAATTTAAGCACAGATATCACATTAGTATGATTTCTGTCCTGAATGTATTTGTTTATGGCGAAATAAATTGCTCCTTTCGGAAAATGTTTTACTACAAACATCGCAGTGGAACGGTTTTTCCCCAGTGTGAATACGTTTATGACGAAATAAATTGCTTCTTTCAGAAAATCTTTTACTACAAATATCACAGTGGTATGGTTTCTCTCCACTGTGAATATGTTTGTGGCGAAGTAAATTCCTTTTGTGAGAAAATGTCTTATCACAAATATCACAATGATATAATTTAAAACCTGTGTGAATTTGTTTATGGCAAAACATAGTGTTAAAATTAGAGAATATTTTACCACAGATATCACAGTAACATTGGTTCTGACCTGAGTGAATATGTTTGTGATTTGATAAATATTTGGAGACAGAGAATGCTTTACCACAGATATCACACTGATATGGTTTTTCTCCAGTGTGAAGACGTCTATGGCTAGATAAACTGCTACTTTCAGTGAAAGCTTTTCCACAGACATTGCAACGGTATGGCTTCTCACCTGTGTGAATACGAATATGGTTAGACAAATGACCGCTCTGTGAAAATGATTTACCACATACGTCACAATGGTGGGGTTTCTCACCTGTGTGAATACGTATATGGATGGATAAATTTCTAGATTCAGAAAATGCTTTACCGCAAATATTACAGTGGTGTGGCTTCACACCCGTATGAATGCGTTTATGTCGAGAAAACGCACTACTTACAGCGAACGTTTTACCACAGATAGTACAGTGATAGGGCCTCTCACCTGTGTGAATACGTACATGCATAGATAAAAGACTACTATGAGAAAATGTTTTACCACAAATTTCACAATCATAAAGGTTTGCACCTCTGTGAATTGATTTATGTTGGATTAACTGACTTTTGCTTTTGAATGTCTCCTCACATAAGTCACAGGAATATGATTTCTTGGGTTTTGCTTCCTTAGTTTCAGGAGAAACATCAATATTTTCAAGTTGTGTTTCATCATAGGTCTCGCTTTCACACAGTTTCTTCTCCATAATAAAAGTTTTGTTAATTAGACACTGCAGATTTTTTTTTTTTTTTTTGGCGTTGTAATTTACAACAAAGAAATATTTCTTTAACTCTTCAGCCTTCAGATTACTTTGTCAAATGTAATGCTTATTTATTCACATTGCTTTGAATTAACCGTGCTTTATCTTGTAGCTTTGAGGTTTTGGGGGATGTGATTGCATATTTTCACAATAACATTGTAGGATAGGTGTGAGAAGCCAGATCAGACATGTTTGAACATAAAACAAGTGGAAAATTTGGGCTGGATATGGCCAAAAGGTTAAACATTATATTTTCCAGAACAGTGTGCCTTGTCAAAGTATGAATTTATCTCAGAGAATATTCTTCTGACTAAAGATAAAAATGCATCAATCTATAAAGTATATGTGAACTTGCTCCAGTTCTTAACGCACACTCAGATATGAGAGACATTATACACAGGTCTGTTAAATTATCATGATAGATTTTCTCAGTTCAATCTGGGCTCAGAACCATCAGGTAGTATATTGCCAATTAAATCATTGCAGTTAAAACCACTTGAGAAGAAATATTTCACATTAATTTCAGTTTACAGACACAAAACCAAATGACAAGGTTAATCTTCAGTCTTTGAAATCTGGCAATTTTTTTTTTGGCTCCATATTGGGTATGAAATTCTCAAGTCAATGTTTTTAGACAACCTGAAATAGACAAATAGTATATGATATAAAAGACAATTACATGTTAATTCAGAGGTTATTAGAAAAAGGAAAAATACTAAGAGTTAAATTAAAAGGGAGTAAAATAGATTGTATGATGCATGTGTACAAAATGCAATACTGTATGGTAGTGGAATATACCGTTTGAATGCAGAAGATTTGCAATGGTTACAAAAAAAATGAAGCAAGTATGCTCTGATGCAATATGTAATATTAATATGCACAAATGTGTTGAGGGACAAAGCGGATATAAAAAGAACTGGATGTAGTATGCAAGAGAGAAGACTGCACTTGTTCATATTTCTAATCAATCTCTTTGCTAGAAATTATCATGTAGCTCTCTCTCTCTCTCTCTCTCTCTCTCTCTCTCTCTCTTCTCTCTCTCTCTCTCTTTCTAATTACTCTCTTAACACCCAATTTGCACCAACCCCTCTGACACACAGTTTCTGTAATTTTTCAAGTGTGGCTTTCTTCCAAAACTTCTTAAACAGCTGAAATTAAGATTCTTAAAAGAAAAACTCAAAATTTATTGGATGTCCATCTGAAATAGGATTCACCATCTGAAATAGGACCTTTTTTTTATTTTTATTTTTCACCAAAATGAAAAATAATCAATCCAGTACACTGAACAGATGTACAGAGATATTATATTTGATTATTTCTTTTTCTTATACAACTTATTTCAAGTTGATCTTTTTTTTTTCCCCTTATCCTGAAACATCAAGGTTTTTAAATTTTTAAATGAGCAAATTTAAATTTAAATTTTGAAAATCCACTAAATAACTGAATTTATGAAATTATTTTTACATAATCACAGTCTCTAATGTTTAAAAAATGTAAATTTGAAAAAATGGCAAAATGATAAAGGTTAAGTTACAGAATGGGGGAGAGGGGACAAATTTTAAAAAAAGGGGAAAAGAATTAAATTTTTGTTTGTTTTTTTAAATCATTTCAGATATTCCAAACATTAATCTGAAAAACATAATTTTGACAGAAGGCTGAAAAATTACAGAAATTAAAACAGAAGGGGAAATTGGAGATAGGAGTTGACCCTTTTTTTTTTCATTTTTGTTTTTTTTATCTGCCTTGCATAATCTTAATTTATGATGCTTTAAATTAAACATCAGAAAACTTATGAACCTTAGTGCACAAAGTAATTCTTAATTTTTGCCAATAGGAATGCTAGATATTTGTATTGAAAGATCACTCAACAGGCTTCTGCAGTTTCTATCTATAAGATTCTACTCATGAGTCTTCCAAACCAGAGACTCCATGGTTGCCATGCACCTACGGAACAACTCCAACCCACAAAAACTATATCACTCATCTTTTACACCAGCAGTCCCCAGCATTTTTTACATCTCAAACCAGTTTCATGCAAGACAATTTTTCCACAGACTGGAGTATCATGCACGTAACATAAGACAGTTAAGTGCATAATATACAACTTAATTATTACACAGGTAGCAGGGATTTGAACCATAACCACTAGATACTCAGACATCACAAATGAGCCACAGTTTCATGTGATTGATCTATAAATCGACCAACCAGCATGAAGCTGTGGTGTGATATGGTTTACTCAGACGTTCTAAAATTTAACCCCTTTTCACCTTAAGATACAGTCTGGAGCTTAACTCATTGCAGAGTACTGAGAGCAACTGATTGAGTCACACATCTCACCTCTTGCCAAGCAGACAACCTCCAGCACTCAAGCAGGCAGCTTTGGACTTTTGTGCAAACAACTCCTTACTCAGACAGACCGATTCTGGACATACACATGATATCCCACAAGTAGCTTCTACAGACATGGCATGGATTTTCTCTCTTCCCAGTCGTCAATTACGTTATTAATATTTTCATATTATTAATATAGCCAAACAATATATCAGTTGGCAATTGTATTATTAACATCTTTCATAGTAAATAGCTAACACCAACTGCATCTGCCAATAAATATTAAAATTGTGGGTTTGCTTCAATAATTATTCACACAGTCAATGATATTCCACACATACCCTACAACATGGTAATGAAGCTATCCATGACAATTCAGATGTTTAAAATATACCATACTTAACCAGCTCAATACAAGCACACAAGTAAATCTAGGGCACATGTATATCATCATCATCGTTTAGCGTCCGCTTTCCATGCTAGCATGGGTTGGACAGTTCAACTGGGGTCTGGGAAGCCAGAAGGCTGCACCAGGCCCAGTCTGATCTGGCAATGTTTCTACGGCTGGATGCCCTTCTTAACGCCAACCACTCCATGAGTGTAGTGGGTGCTTTTTACGTGTCACCGGCACAGGTGCCAGACGAGGCTGGCAAATGGCCATGATCGGATGGTGCTTTTTACGTGCCAGTGGCACGGAGGCCAGGTGAGGCTGGCAACGGCCACGATCGGATGGTGCTTTTTATGTGCCACCAGCACAGAGGCCAGTCGGGGTGGCGCTGGCAACAGTCACAATCGGATGGTTCTCTTATGTGCCACCAGCACTGGTATCACAACTACAATTTCCATTGATGTTGATCGATTTCGATTTTGATTTGGATTTTGGATTATCACTTGCCTCAACAGGTCTTCACATGGTGAATACATATGTACTGATAGAGAATTAAGTTTGGAATCAGCCAAATTGAGCAGTCCCTATTGATGAGGCTATGGAATTAGCCAACACTGACCAGTGAGTATAGAGAATTTCTCAACTGGTGTTTTCAGGTGATACAATTACGTGCTTTAACTACAGCATTAGAGCTTTTTAGCTCTTATTTCTAGCAATGTTCTAACACCCTAGTCATATTTAGAGACAATTATAGTTTACCTTTTTGGTAACACATTGCACATGGGTATCTATATTAATTTTTTATATATTTAGGCGCGGGCATGGATGTGTGGTAAGAAGCTGGCTTCCCAAGCCACATGGTTCCAGGTTCAGTCCCACTGTGTAGCACCTTGGGCAAGTGTCTTCTACTATATCCTCAGGCCAAATTGAAAGAAGCCCGTCGTGTGTGTGTGTGTATATATATATCATCATCATCATCATCATTTAGCATCCGCTTTCCATGCTAGCATGGGTTGGACAGTTCAACTGGGCTCTGGGAAGCCAGAAGGCTGCACCAGGCCCAGTCTGATCTGGCAATGTTTCTACGGCTGGATGCCCTTCCTAACGCCAACCACTCCGTATATATATATACGTGTGTGTTTGTATTTGTCGCATCGCCATCGCTTGACAACCGATGCTGGTGTATTTATGTCCCCATATTCTAACAATTTGGCAAACGACACCAATGAAATAAGTAATAGACTTAGAAAGAATAAGTCCTGAGGTCGATTTTTTTCAACTAAAACCCTTTAAGTCAGTGCTCCAGCATGGCCGCAGTCAAATGACTGAAACAAATAAAAGAAGAATAAAAGAATATTTTAAAGGTTTGTAGGTACGTGGCACTTTGTTATGCAAACACAATATACTATGAAGTATATATTTCTTTACTGCCCACAAGGGGCTAAACATAGAGGGGACGAACAAGGACAGACAAAGGGATTGTCGATTACATCGACCCAGTGCAAAACTGGTACTTTATTTATCGACCCCGAGAGGATGAAGGGCAAAGTCAACCTCGGCGGAATTTGAACTCGGAACGTAACGACAGACGAAATACGGCTACACATTTCACCCGACGTGCTAACGTTTGTGCCAGCTCACCACCCTGAAGTATACTAAATGTTTTTATAAGTCAGTACCACATCCCACTGTATCAGCAGTGCTTGTTACATTATTTATAAGGTTGCTTCTACAGATATTCCATAGAAACTACAGCCAGCACTGATGGCTATAGTGTTGGCGTTTACGTCCCTGTAACTTAGCAGTTAGACCGATATAATAAGTAAAAGGCTTACAAAAAGTAAGTACTGGAGTCAATTTATTCGACTGAAAAAATTTAAGGTGGTTATCCCAGCATGGTAGCGGTCTAATGTGAAAGATATAAGATTTTGTGTGACTTGGTCTGAGGCCCAGGTGTTGGGTAAGCCCTGCCTTACACGACTACTCTTCTTTCACTCTTTAACTTGTTTCAGTCATTTTGACTGTGGCCATGCTGGAGCACCGCCTTTAGTCGAGCAAATCGATCCCAGGACTTATTCTTTGTAAGCCTAGTACTTATTCTATCGGTCTCTTTTGCCGAACCGCTAAGTAACGGGGACATAAACACACCTGCATCGGTTGTCAAGCGATGTTGTGGGGACAAACACATACACACAAACATACACACACACACACATATATATATACATATATACGACGGGCTTCTTTCAGTTTCCGTCTACCAAATCCACTCACAAGGCTTTGGTCGGCCCGAGGCTATAGTAGAAGACACTTGCCCAAGGTCCGAAATTTCGGTGGAGGGAGCCAGTTGAAAGGATGAAAGGCAAAGTCGACCTAGGTGGAATTTGAACTCGGAACGTAATGACAGATGAAATACCGGCGTGCTAACGTTTCTGCCAGCTCGCCGCCTTACAACAACTACTTATTTATTGTCATCCTTAAATAAAACGTAATTCTTTCACCGTTCACTTCAGTTCTGTTACATTTCTTGTCCCCTCTCACACACCAACTTAATACAAATTATGTAGCTGCCGATATTTGACGCTCCTTCGGTTTCATATCCTCCACATGAACTAGCAAGTTGCAGTAAGAAACAAACACACTCAACCGTCTGCAATGAAATTTATTTCTGTGGATATGACGGCTATCTAACATGTTGGGCGACGGAATTTAATTTTTACGGTGCATGCCGCCGTTATTTCGAGCATTAAAGGAATAACTTCAGATATGGTACCCCCAATATCAACTTTTTGTTTCAGCAATCGTAAAGAATAACTACGTATTTATTTACGCATTTTCTACGCATTTACGAGAAAATTTATAAACGAATAATAAGTAACAACATGCTACATTCACCCAATTTACAAAGAAATCATCATTTTACAATAAAGATTAATTAAACCAAGTTGATTACCGTTTTATGATATATTTTACTGACATCAACAGTGCAACTTGGAATTTTTGTAGACATTTGGAGATTCCACTCATGTAAGTAACAGTTTATGAGCTGAAGGGAGTGCCTGTGATTACGAAGTGTAATTAAACGTTATATGGGTTTTTTTTTATAAGCAATTAAACACCATATTTGAAAATTTTTGTAGATATTTGAAGATTTTAGTTTCTTATACATATATATATATATTTACATACAAAATTTAAAGGACTGACCACTAAAAGTGGACGGTCAACATGCTAGATATAGACGTCAAAATCGCTATTTTCCACAAAGAATGTATTCTCAAATTTAAAAAAACTCAGCACAAACCAAAGCATTGGTTTTAATTGATTAATATCAATTTCTACCCTTATTAAATTTTATATATATATATATGCTCAGTAGTGCATGTTACCAGAATTATCCGACACGGGTCCAGTGGAACAAACCACTCCAAATGCTTGTTAGAGTCTCCGTCTAAACAAAGTAAGGACAGGATAACTTGTTTTGGCTTGGAGTGGTATAACATAACAATAATGTCAAACCACAAATACACACAAACACATTCAGAGTGACCTCTCTTGTGGTACGAAACTGAAGGGGCACCCGATGTTTTCCTACTGTAATTACATTAAAAGACAAAGATGCTTCATTTGAACAGAAATGATCGTCTTCAACTTGAAGATTTAAAAGCAAATCAACTTACCTTTTCTCATCATAGAGAAGCTGATTCACTGAAAGAACCTACTTCTTTGTTGATATACACAACATTTCAGACACAGCACGAAACTAAATGATAATGCAGATTTAACTAATGAAGAGGAGCCTTGCTTTCGTAAAAATCTATCTCAGTCACAGTTTGAGTATTTAAAATTCGGTGATTATTTTTTAACAATGGTTTATGTCATTCAATATTTAAAAAAGGACTTCAATTTATTTATATGACACTGATGGATGTTAATATTGTTTACATAACAACAAAACTCTAATATGAGACACGGGAGATCGCTTCAAAAGACCGAAGCTCGGTAGTTTGTTGTGGAACTGACACTCTTACAGAAATCAATCAGATTTTGCAATTTTGTAACAGAGAAAGTCGAAAATTAATTTTATGCTGATTCAGTAATTAATTTGGAAGAATTCGCGAACTTAGATAAGGTCAATTACCGCATGTTAAATATTTCTGGCATTGCTCTTGAACGGAAAATAATAAACAAAAAAACCCAAATAGTTGCTGACTTCGTAGTAAATGAAGTGTGAGGGTGACAGTGAAAGTGGTAGTATGAAATAAAGAGGGATTGGAACAAGGGGATGTGTGAGAGAAGTTCACCATAAGAAGACGGAGACGGAATGAGTAAAAAAAACAAGCAGGAAGTGGGGAAAACCTATTATTAGTAAAATCTCCGAAAAATCATATATCTCCTAAAAAGAATTTGACGGATGAAGCGTGTTGAAAGGTCAACGCACGAAAAGACTACGGAACACACGTAGACAATTGCTGTGAAAAGTGCATTGACACAATTACATGTCATCTTAAAAACATCCACTAATATAATGTGTACACACATGCAGATAGGTTTGCAAACAGGAATTTCAGAAACTTGTAAACGGATTCACAGAAGTCAAAGTCGAAATCTGAGAGGGATTATGATGGGAGAAGCGTGGGGATGTATGCAAGAGAGAGAATTAGAGGAGGTTGAGGCAGGGCCAACTTAGCATCATTATAGGCCTCTGGTCAGATCAATGCACTGGGCTCAATGGTATTTATTGATAGCAAGCCACAGTATGCATAGATCAGAGCTGAACTCCTTGACCTGTGAGGCCCCTGGGCAAAGCTCAGTATCCCTATGCCTTAAAATGGAACAGAGCTGAAGTTGATTTTTCATACCGTAAACAGTAGCAGTTCTCAGGTTGAAAACGAAACAATTCTTCCTTAGTGGTCAAGTATCTTTAAAACGGTTGTTATGACTGTATGTCAACTTCATAATGCAAAAGATACACTTGCTTTGTGCTACATCTTTTATTCTTTTACTTGTTTCAGTCATTTGACTGCGGCTATGCTGGAGCACCGCCTTTAGTCGAGCAACTCGACCCCGGGACTTATTCTTTTGTAAGCCCAGTACTTATTCTATCGGTCTCTTTTGCCGAACCGCTAAGTAACGGGGACATAATCACACCAGCATCAGTTGTCAAGCAATGCTAGGGGACAAACACAGACACACAAATACACACTCGCATACATATATATACGATAGGCTTCTTTCAGTTTCCGTCTACCAAATCCACTCACAAGGCTTTGGTCGGCCCGAGGCTATAGTAGAAGACACTTGCCCAAGGTGCCACGCAGTGGGACTGAACCCGCAACCATGTGGTTGGTAGACAAGCTACTTACCACACAGCCACTCCTGCGCCTATGATTGTTAACCAATTCCGATAATTTTTAATTCTATTCAAGGAGTTATCAAGAAGTTCCAAGACTAAGAGTCAAAAACTACATGAGTACTCTAGTAATTAATGTTGAATATCTGTTTTCTCATGAAGCTCAAACCATATATCAAGATGCTATCATTTTTGAGTATCAAGAGCCAAGATACAAGTTTTGCAACACTGCATGTTTTAGGTTTCCTGAGAATATCCTGAGAGACAGTTTAACTAATTCCAGTGGCGTGAGGGAGCTGATGTATTTGAGAACAATTCTCATAGACAAATTCACAAATTTTTCTACATTTTCTGGCATTATTCTTGTGCTTGATGTCTCTGAGTGAACCAATCCTCATGAACCAATCCTCAACAAACCTTGAAAGGTGTGTGCCACTCAAGAACTTATGTACAGCTTAAAGAATGCCCACCAACAGGCTGACAATGCATTGTTGATAGTGTAGGAAACATATTTAATAAGTTTCATGCAAAATTCAATGCAAACACTTTGCTTGAATTTGCCATCATAAAAGGCATTGAGCAAACACAACCTTCTGTGATAATTCTGGAGAAAGTATGAAGCTTACTCGTACTAACTCAATAGCCTGGTAACTAATCATTGATAGCCGCACATGCATTTCTGTTAAACAAAACATTCATAGCATGGGTCATACAGATAATACCTTGTATAAGAATATCTATGTAGCATTACCTTAAAACAAATTTTGAGTGTTTTAAAATCTCTAGAGAACATATAAGCCTCACAAGTAAAAGACCATGATTGTGACTTAACTAATTCATTCTGCCTTGGTACAGTCAGAAAATGCTCTTTTTAACTGCTGAAATCATAAACATTTTGAGGGCAGCTACATATCAATATTCATTCAAAAACATTGTAAATGTACGTGAGTATTCATATGTAGCTGACCTCAGATATAAACTCAGATTTTCATTACATTGTTTCATTTAACATAATGAAATGAACTCGACATCAGATGCATGTTATGGTAAATTTTCAAATTTAGATAACTTACCATAGGTGCAAGCATGGCTGTATGGTAAGAAGCTTGCTTCCCAACCACATGGGTCAAGGTTCAGTCCCACTGTGTGGCACCTTTGACAAGTGCCTTCTACAATATACTCAGGCTAGCCAAAGCCTTGTGAGGTCATTTGTTTCTTACAAAGTATAAATGACTCCCATCTGCTATGAGGTATGCATCTACTAAATGTTGTTGAAAAAGTTTTCATCTGTGAATGACACTGAAGCCACCTCTATTACTGTTGCATCATTACTTTATTTCAAACATGAGTTCATTGCCCTTCAAAGTACTACATCATTATGTCAACCAATCTCACCATTAGGAAATAAGAGGTCACATCGGGTCAAGAGGGTAAGATCATTATAAGATCTTGATTGGTATTATATTTCTTGAATGAATCACAATGCCTTTATTTACTTGAGGGGCTCCCTTTTCACCAAGAAATACAGACATCATACCATTACCAGTAGGAAAATTGTACCACTTGCTGCCAGGACCTTATCTGAAGTGCAGTTCATATTTACAAAGAGATGAATTTTTCTGAATGCATGTGACTGTTTCTGTTACTTTACCATATACTCTTTTACTCTTTTACTAGTTTCAGTCATTTGACTGTGGCCATGCTGGAGCACCACCTTTAGTCGAGCAAATCGACCCCAGGACTTATTCTTTGTAAGCCTAGTACTTATTCTATCGGTCACTTTTACCGAACCGCTAAGTTACGGAGACGTAAATACACCAGCATCAGTTGTCAAGTGATGTTGGGGGGACAAACACAGACACAAACATACACACACACATACACATATATATATATACACACATATACGACGGGCTTCTTTCAGTTTCTGTCTACCAAATCCACTCACAAGGCTTTGGTCGGCATGAGGCTATAGTAGAAGACACTTGCCCAAAGTGCCATGCAGTGGGACTGAACCTGGAACCATGTGGTTGGTAAGCAAGCTGCTTACCACACAGCTACTCCTACGCCTATGCCGTTTTTTTCTTCTTTTTTTTGCATAATATAGTTTATGGTCTGTGATAAATTATAGTATCTTGTGTTCATCACATTAGCAAACATTTCAAATTTTGAGGTGGTTCTTTCTATCTGGTATTGTAAAACTTTGTTAATGTCAATAATATAAAGATTGCATTTTGACCATGCCTACATGTGGAGACTAAGTTAAAGTAACTCTGGCAATTTGCTCTGTTTGAGAAGACATCACATACCTACCATACCCACCCACACCCCGCACCCAGCCACTTTCAATTCCTCTCACCATCACTTGCCACATATCTACCATATCCCCCTCCCAACCAATTTAATTTCTTTCACCATCACTTGCTTTCTCTTCTATCTCTAAATATCTCCCCTCACACTCCCATGGAACATCTCCCTCTATCCCCTCTTTACTACTAATGTAGTACCTTGTGAAAGGTAGGAGAGTCCAGTTTGCTGGACATTGTTGTAGAGCTGAAAACGAGGCATTTTCTACTCTTCTCCTCTGGAAGCCATCTACTCGCAATACCAGCGGGTGCACACTCTCCTACCCTGATGTAATCTCCAGGGATACAGGCATCCAGCAACAGGACCTCAGTAATGCTATGATGGACCATGAAGTCTGGCGTAGCATGGTAAGTCCCATTGTCTCGACCACGGTCGAACAATGATGATGATGATGATGATGACTACTAATACTAACTCCCCTCTCATTTCCTGTGGGCAGCCCTTCTCTCTCTCACTTTGTCTCTCTATCTTTCTCTTTAACTCTCTCCTACTTTCTTCTCCTTCCTTATCCTACTGAGGTAGCCAAGTATCTCCTTGATAGTAAAAGGGCTACCTCTGTCCCTCTATCATACTCTGATCTCTTAGTTCTACTCCATCTCTCACCTGAGAGGTCTTTGTCTTGTGAGCTCACCGCTGCTGATGCCACATAAAACAAACCCATGGTGGTTTCACATGAAAAAAACACCTGTGATGGTGCAACATAAAAAGCACTTGCGTGAGTGCCAGGTAAAAAGCACTCATGTTGATGTCATGCACAAAACACCTATGCTGGTGCCACATATAAAGCACAGGTGCTGGTGCCACATAAAAAGCACCCAGTACACTCTGTAAAACTGCTGGCATTAGGAAGAGCATCCAGCTATGGAAACCATACCAAACAGACAATTGGTGCCTGGTGCAGCTCTCCAGCTTGCCAGCTCATCAAACTATCCAACCCATGCCAGCATGGAAAATGGGCATTAAATGATGAAGATAAAAGGCAGTATCACCTGTGTGGGTATATATACGGTTAAAAGTAACAGCAAGATCACTAATATACTCATTGCAACATTAGAGACACGATCAAATATTATGGTGGTGGTGCTAGTGATGGTAGCTGTGTAATGTGGAGGCGCAATGGCCCAGTGGTTAGAGCAGTGGACTCAAAGTTGTAGGATTGCGGTTTCAATTCCCAGACTGGGCGTTGTGAGTGTTTATTGAGCAAAAGTACCTAAAAAGCTCCATGAGGCTCCAGCAGGGGTTGGTGGTGAACCCTGCTGTATTTTTTCACCACAATTTTCTCTCATTCTATCTTCCTGTTTCCATTGTCACACTCTGTGTCATGCTGAATCTCCCCGAGAACTACTTTAAAGGTACACGTTTGTGGAGTGCTCAGTCACTTGTATGTTAATTTCATGAGCAGGCTGTTCCATTGATCGGATCAACTGGAACCCTCACCGTCGTAACCGATGGAGTGGCACTGATTTGTTAGTCAATCATTTTCCATGTAAAGAGTAGAAGTAGAATGGTATGCCTGTCTTCAAATTCTAAAACAATGTGGATCTTTACCTTCTAGTGCAGGAATATTTGCATAAAATGAAGCAAAAGTAATTGAGCGATTAAAATTTTGGAATATTTTTCAAAGTGTAGTTTGGGTTCATAAGGATAAAGTTGCCGAGGAGAAAATCACACTTTATTGTCACACCAATAGTTTAGAGAATCATTTCTGTATCTCAGTGTCAAACTAAGAACAGAATCTATCCATTTCTGTGATACTGTGTGGTTCAACTGCAACTTGACCATTCTAACGTTATACCTTTGATGAATCAAATCATACTTATGTCTCTTTGTTTGAACACTTCTTAAATTAAGCAACCATTCTTTGTTCATGTTTTCTTGTTATACTTGATTTCTCTCTTGAAGTTCTTTCTGCAGTTCTTCAATCATGTTATTTCATGCCATTCCCTCAATGACATCACATACAGGATGCTTGCACTTAATTTGACAGCTTGCATAAATGGAAAAGAAACCACAATATCCTATCAAAAAGATAAAAGCATTTAAAAAATAAAAATAATAATAACTAGATTATGGCTGGGAAAATAACAGATTACTCAAACTAGCCACTTTCAGCTTCCACCATGGCTTCAAGAAAGAAGCTGGTGCATGCATTCCTCATTGTGTCCCTGGAAAGATCTTTAACCCTTTTGTTACCAACCTGGCTGAAACTGGCTCTGGCTCTGTTGTACAAACGTCTTGTTTTCTTAAGGTTTGAATTAAAATCTTCCACCAAACCTTAGTCAAAATTTATGCTCCTAACACTAGCTTAATGATAACTAAGTTATTCTATTAAATTCTTTGTTATATTTAAAGTAATTGAAAGAAACACAGAGCATCTCAAAATAAATACAGTAACGAAAGGGTTAAACACCTCCTTAATCTTTGTCACTAGCTTGGCCTTGGTGTTGCAGGCAGAGTGGCTGGTGTCTTTCTCAACCACACACAACACAGTCATCCATGGATTACAACTAAGGGAATTAGGAAGCCAGAAATTAAGTCATAGAAATTCTATGACAACCATTCTGACTCTTTCTGAAGGTATGGCAAGGATCCAAATCCTGCTACCAAACATATGGCCTTTCAGCAGCAACCCTCTCTAGCTTGGTTTTGACCACAGCTTCCCATAGCCATCTGAATTGAGCCTAAAGCCATGTTCAAAGATGTGGGGGAGGAATTCTGGCATGCAGTCAGAATGCCTGCTGCATCCTGCTGGCCACAGCTTTGTAGTTTCCATTGTAGCAGCCCATGTTACATCTTACAGCTTTTCCTATATTCACAAAGCACTGAAAACAGTCATGATATCACTATGTTGCTACCAGGTGTGAACCATCATGATACTGGTAGCTCTTTTCCAATATTCGAATGACTCCCAGTCCTCAATGCCAGCAAACTCCTTCTCACCTACAACTTTAATCTTTCCAACACTGTTGACTATTCACCAAACACCAAGCTGCTCCTGAAGACATGAGACATTAAAAATTGCCAAATTTAGCCTGAACACTCTGTATGTTAGATTTTCTTATCCATTAATTTTGTTTTAAAATATCCTCTTATTTCCTACCTTTCTTCTTCTCCCATCCTTTGCTTCCTAACAGTAGATTTGAACAAGTGATTAGTGTTGTTTGTTTTATAAATTAGAAAAAAAGTAAATTTTCACCCACTTTTTTGGTCTGGAATGTTATTTTAAATAAAATTCGGGGTGTAAAAATTTGCAGATGTGTAAGAAACAAAAAAATGCAAAGTGAGAATAAAATTTGTAAAAGAGTAAACAAAAACTAGAAACAGCCGAAAAATAGAATAATATAATCAACAGCTGTTCTTATATGCAATTAAAGCTTATAGACTATTATTAGTCACTTCTATAAGTATAATAAACTGCAAAATAATTTTAAAAAAAGCTTCACAACATAAAAATAATGATGATGATGACTATAATTATGAAGATAAGTATCACAATGTTTTCTAATTGTTAGCACATTTTGTTTGTCTTTACATTTTGAGTTCAAATTCTGCTGAGGTTGACTTAACCTTTCATCCTTTCGAGGTCAATAAAATAAGTACCAGTTGAGCACTGGGGTCCATGTAATCAACTAACTCCCTAACCTGAACTTGCAGGCCTTGTGCCAAAATTCGTAACCGTTATTATAGTCATGTTTTCTGCATAAGAATTGGGCTGGCCTGCATTATATCTTATCACCATTCCTTGAAATCCAACAACTATCTGATCTTTGAGGTACAGTATTCTCATATCTAATCTCCTCCACTAGATATATTACACTGTCATAGCACTCCATCGGTTACGACGATGAGGGTTCCAGTTGATCCGATCAATGGAACAGCCTGCTCATGAAATTAACATGCAAGTAGCTGAGCACTCCACAGACATGTGTATCCTTAACGTAGTTCTCAGGGAGATTCAGCATGACACAGAGTGTGATAACAGAAACAGGAAGATAGAATGAGAGAAAATTGTGGTGAAAAATTACAGCAGGGTTCACCACCACCCCCTGCTGGAGCCTCATGGAGCTTTTTAAGTACTTTTGCTCAATAAACACTCACAACGCCCAGTCTGGGAATTGAAACCGCAATCCTACAACTGCGAGTCCACTGCTCTAACCACTGGGCCATTGCACCTCCACATTACACTGTATACTGAAGATATATATATATATATTTATTTATTTATTTCATCATCATCATCATCATCGTTTAGCGTCCGTTTTCCATGCTAGCATGGGTTGGACGGTTCTACTGGGGTCTGTGAAGCCAGAAGGCTTCATCAGGCCCAGTCAAATCTGGCAGTGTTTCTACGGCTGGATGCCCTTCCTAACGCCAACCACTCCGTGAGTGTAGTGGGTGCTTTTTACGTGCCACCCGCACAGGTGCCAGACAGAGCTGGCAACTGGCCACGAACGGATGGTGCTTTTTATGTGCCACCGGCACAAGGGCCAGGCGAGGCTGGCAATGGACACGAACGGATGGTGCTTTTTACGTGCCACCGGCACGAGGCCAGTCGGGGCGGCGCTGGCAACGGTCGCGAAACGGAAGGTTCTCTTACATGCCACCGGCACTGGTAACACATCTGCAATTTCCATTGATCGATTTCGATTCTGATCCTCACTTGCCTCAACAGGTCTTCACAAGTAGAGTTTCGACATGCCACCGGCACTGGTAACACATCTGCAATTTCCATTGATCGATTTCGATTCTGATCCTCACTTGCCTCAACAGGTCTTCACAAGTAGAGTTTTGTGTCCCAAGAAGGGAAGGTATGCATACGTAGGCTGGCTCCATCCCATGTTATGGACTCACTTGTCCTGCTGGGTCTTCTCGTGCACAGCACACTTCCAGAGGTCTCGGTCTCTAGTCATTTCCTCAGTGAGACCTAAAGTTCGAAGGTCGTGCTTCACCACCTCGTCCCAGGTTTTCCTGGGTCTGCCTCTTCCGCAGGTTCCCTCAACAGCTAGGGTGTGGCACTTTTTCACACAACTATCTTCATCCATTCTCGCCACATGACCATACCAGCGCAAACGTCTCTCTTGCACACCACAACTGATGCTTCTTAGGTCCAGCTTTTCTCTCAAGGTACTTACACTCTGCCGAGTATGAGTACTGACATTACACATCCATCGGAGCATACTGGCTTCATTTCTTGCGAGCTTACGCATATCCTCAGCAGTTACGGCCCATGTTTCACTGCCATGTAGCATGGCTGTTCGTACACACACATCATACAGTCTGCCTTTCACTCTGTGCGAGAGGCCTTTTGTCACCAGCAGAGGTAAGAGCTCTCTGAACTTTGCCCAAGCTATTCTTACTCTAGCAGTTACACTTTCAGCACACCCGCCCCCGCTGCTGACTTGGTCACCTAGGTAACGGAAACTATCAACTATTTCTAGTTTTTCTCCCTGGAAAGTGACGGAAGTTGGTCTCAGAGCATTTTCAGTGTTTATTGTTCCTGAGCATCTGCCACATACAAAAACCATCTTCCTAGTTAGCCTTCCTTTGACATTGCTGCACCTCTTATGTGTCCATAGCTTACACTTGGTGCATCTTATAGAGTTTCTACCTACACCTTTTCTACAGATCGAGCAGGGCCATCTACCTGAAGGCGTTTGTGATTTGTCTACCTTCCTACTGATTACGACTTTGGTTTTAGCTAGATTGACTCTGAGGCCCTTCGATTCTAATCCTTGTTTCCACACCTGAAACTTCTCCTCCAGTTCTGATAGCGACTCAGCAATTAGAGCAAGGTCATCAGCATAGAGGAGCTCCCAAGGGCATCCTGTCTTGAATTCCTCCGTTATTGCCTGGAGGACTATGATAAATAGGAGGGGGCTGAGGACTGAGCCTTGGTGGACCCCTACCTCTACCCGGAATTCTTCACTGTAATCGTTGCGAACCCTCACCTTACTAGCAGCGTCCCTATACATTGCCCGCACAGCTCTCACTAACCATTCATCTATCCCTAGTTTCCTCATTGACCACCAGATAAGGGATCGGGGGACCCTGTCGAAGGCTTTCTCCATGTCAACAAAAGCCAGGTACAGGGGCTTATCTTTGGCTAGGTATTTCTCCTGCAGTTGCCTTACCAGGAATATAGCATCAGTAGTACTTTTCCCTGGCACAAACCCAAACTGCATCTCATCTAAACTAATTCTCTCTCTAATTAGTTGGGCTATGACCCTCTCCGTAACCTTCATCACCTGATCCAACAGCTTGATACCTCTGTAGTTATTTGTATCTAGGGCATCACCTTTACCTTTGTAGCAGTTGACTATTATGCTGCTACACCAGTCATTGGGTATGACTCCTTTGTGTATCACCTGATTAACTCTACGGGTGACTAGGCTATAGCCGACACTACCAGACATTTTGAGCATCTCTGCAGTGATTCCTGATGGGCCTGGGGCTTTCCCTGTCTTCATGCTTCTAATTGCCTTAGCTACCACGGAACTATCAACTCGGATAGCTGGTCCCTTTGTTGGGTCAACATTCGGCAGACTCCCTTTATCCCATTCATTTTCTTTATTCAGCAACCTTTCATAGTGGCATCTCCAAACCTCTCTCTTTGCATCCTCGTTTAGCGCAAGTGAACCATCTTCCATGCGAACACACTTCTCTCCTACCACATCACGATTCTCTCTCACACACTGTCTTGCAACGCGAAACACCTCCAGTCTTTGGTCCTCATGGCGCAGAACATTGGCAAATTTTTTCTTATCTGCTTCCCCTCTAGCTAAATAAACCTGTCTCCTAGCTTCTCTTTTGGCAGTCTGATACAATTCCCTGCTACCCCCATTTTTCCAGACCTTCCAAGCCTGTCTCTTTTCTCTAATAGCCCTGTCTACAATATTGTTCCACCACCACGTTATTCTAGGTCGAGAGGGGACTTTGCACCAGCCACAGATCTGGTCAGTGGCTCTCAGCAGGTTGTCCCTTAGAAACGTCCAGTTGTCTTCTACCCCCTGTGATGCTCTATCCCCTTCTACTTTGTCAAAGGCTTCAAGTAATATGTCCCTAAATCTCTGTCCATTTGCAGGATCTTTAAGCTTCCAGATCCTTCTTCTCCATATTGGTCGTCTTCTGGTTGTCCTCCTAGTCCTGATCCTAAAGTCACTAACTACCAGTCTATGTTGTGGGGTACATTCTTCACCTGGGAAGGTTTTGGCATTTATAAGCAGCCATCTCTCCCTTTGCCTTGCAAGGATGTAGTCAATTTGGCTGGTATGTTGGCCCGATCGGTAAGTGACTAGGTGGCTGGTAGGTTTCCTGAAGTTAGTGTTGCAAATCATAAGATTATTTGCATCGCAGAACTCCAGCAACCTGGTTCCCTCCTCGTTGCGGGAGCCATAGCCATAGCCTCCATGTACGCCATGGAAGCCCCCAGCATGTCGTCCAACGTGACCATTGAAGTCACCAGCCACAAAGATAAGGTCTCTGTCATTCGTCAACGAGATAGTCTGCAGTAGAGTGTCATAGAATCGGTCTTTCTGTCCATCGGGTAGCCCCGACTGAGGAGCATAGGCTGATATAATGGTTGCTAAACTATGATGAAGCACTAATCTAATCTTAAGTATTCTGTCACATACTCTGATTACCTCAATTACTTTATCTACCCATTTCTCAGCGATAAGTATACCCACGCCACCAACCCCGTCAGTGTTCCCTGCCAAGAAAAGCTTGTACCCGCGTTCCTTGCCTGTGAGGAACCTAGCTGATCCTCCTCTCCACCTTATTTCTTGCATGCAACATATATCCACACATCTCCGTTCAAGCATCTCGACTATCTCACCAGACCTACCTTTCAGTGTGCCAACGTTGAGGGTGCCAACCCTGAGGGTGTGGGAGGCATGGGCTCTAGAGACCCTGGGACAGTGTACCTGAAAAGAAAGCTCGCATTTGGCAGAATTCATGTGCAAGTAATGAAGTAGTAAAGTAGCCTTAAGTACAACCTGCATAACACTAGCCTTTTATATTTTGCACTGTATGAACATTACCTTACATAGGTCGAGACTAGGCGTAGGGATGGGGAAAGAGCATTTGCAATCTTCATGGGAAGCAACCCCGGGATGGCAACTTTCGGTATGTGTGGAGGGGGTGGGATGGCAACTTCCGGTATGTGTGGAGGGGGTGGGATGGCAACTTCCAGTATGTGTGGAGGGGACAGGATGGCAACTTCCGGTATGTGTGGAGGGGGTGGGATGGCAACTTCCGATATGTGTGGAGGGGGTGGGATGGCAACTTCCGGTATGTGTGGAGGGGGTGGAATGGCAACTTCCGGTATGTGTGGAGGGGGTGGGATGGCAAATTCCGGTATGTTTGGAGGGGGTGGGATGAAACTTCCGGTATGTTTGGAGGGGGTGGGATGGCAACTTCCGGTATGTTTGGAGGGGGTGGGATGGCAACTTCCGGTATGTTTGGAGGGATGGGATGGCAACTTCCGGTATGTTTGGAGGGGGTGGGAGGGCGGGTGAACCGCAACTTAAGAGGTTCTGTTCATTGTGTGAGCTAGCAAATGGGTTTGAAAAATCAGAGTGGCTATGAACCGGGAGACAAGACTAAACGAAAAAAATGTGTTTGAGCTAGACAGGGTAATGAGGGAATACTGAAAGAATGAGGAACAATACAATGAGATGGTAATCGAAGAATAGTGAAAGAATGATGATGATAAGTGCAAAGATAGAAGGTAGTTGTAGCGAGGCTATGCAAGTTGTGTCTCTGGTGATATCACAAAGTTCCTGGACTAGCTCTGCAGTGTGCCGACAAATGGCATCACATGGTTGCGTGTACAGTGAGAGCCAGCAGTGACCTTCATGAGGCAGTGTGCAGGGTGACATCACTGTGTTTGCTTTGCATGTTGTGAAATTTGCATTTTTGTGATCCCATCTATGTTGTAGTCTGCAGTTTTGTCATGGACAGGAAGTTGGATCAAAGAGCCAACATGAAATTTTGTGTTAAACTTGGGAAGTCTGCTGCAGAGACATTGAGCATACTTTGACAAGCTTAGTGATGAGGCAATGGATTGTACATGATGTTTCAAGTGGCACAAGCACTTCAAAAGTGAAAGAATGTCCCTGAAAGACGATGACCTGCTCCAAGTGGAAATGTGGTAGTGTGTATCAAGAATTTGATCCCCAGGGCCAGACCATCATTCAAGAGTTCTGCTTCAACGTTTTGAAGCATTTAAGGAAAGACATTTGGCAAAAGGAATTGAATCTGTGGAGTGCAACGAATTGGATTCTTCATGATGACAATGCACCCTGTGACCAAGTTCTCCTCCTCATGAGTTTGTCACCAAAATCAGCATGGTATCACTTCCATACACATCCTATTCACCAGATTTAGCACCTGCAGGTCATTGATTTAACACCATTGTCGGGATCCAGAGTGAATTGATGAAGGTCCTCAACTTGCTTATGGAAAACAACTTTCAGGCCAGATTCCATGACATGAAGGCTGAGACTGGTGTCTTGCTGTGCAAGGTGATAATTTCAAAGGAGGTGGTGTTAAAACTTGGGTAAATAAGTTATTTTTTTATTAAACATTGCTAGTCCTGGAACTTTTTGATATCAGCTCATACACACGTCTGATGATGCTCTTAATGTTTTGTCATCTCAGTTACAGGGTATAGATCATACTTCATTTATTTCACTATGAATCATTCATGTTGTACATTCCAATCTCACCGACACATGTGTTTTCCATTTGAATGTGAGAAGAACTCTTTGTTTGCAACTTTCTCCACCCTTCTTTTTTTCACTCTACCATCTGCACATGTGCTATAAACAGTAAGCACAGATTAGGTCACCTACATAACACAAAAGACTAACAGATTCATTCAAAGCATCCAAAACACAAATAGATGTTAGAAGATATACTTTCACATAATTAAGTGCAACAAATAACAGTTTCTGTCACTCAGAATAACAAGACAGAGCTAATGTCATTGACATATTTAACATACTTCCAAAATACTGATAGCAGTGAAAGTATAGCTTTTTAAAAACAAACAGTTAATCTAGTGAATAGTAACGTTATTTTTATAAAAAGATTTTGCTTTCATTCATTTTAAAAATCTTAATGCAGTCCAGATAAAAGGTGTGTCCTCAAATTAGTTGACCAATGGTTGCTCTATAAACCAAAGAAGCCATTTTATGGTTATTCAGCCTGTTAGAAACAGCAGCCAAATCTCCCTTAAATTACACCTTACTGACTTTAGAAAGAAACGATATATTGTAGTCATGGCGGCGAGCTGGCAGAGACGTTAGCACGCCAGGCGAAGTGCTTCGCGGTATTTCGCCCGTCGCTACGTTCTGAGTTCAAATTCCGCCGAGGTCGACTTTGCCTTTCATCCTTTCGGGGTCAATAAATTAAGTACCAGTTACGTACTGGGGTTGATGTAATCGACTTAATCCCTTTGTCCTTGTTTGTCCCCTCTATGTTTAGCCCCTTGTGGGTAATAAAGAAACAGATATATTGTAGTCATGGATAAACAATGTCTGAAAGATAAAGATGAGAAGGTCATAGTTGGATTGCCTTTAATCACAGATCTGTTTAATTAAGGCTGAGCTGAGGGTGAACAGCACCATTGTCATCTACCACCATCAGAGCACTAAGTAGCCTTATACACTTAATCAATCCACTGGAAATAGCAACCAAATCTCTCTCAAATCATACTAATAACACATTCGTAAGTGCAGGCATGGCCATATGATTGAGAGGTTCACTTTACAACCATGTGGTTTCAGGTTCAGTCCTGCTGTGTTGTGCTACAACTCCAGGCTAACCAAAGCTTTGTGAGTAAATCTGCCTGGCAGAAACTGAAAAATTGCCTATTGTATACGTGTGTGTGTGTGTCCTTGTTTTGATATATTCTTTTACTTGTTTCAGTCATTTGACTGCAGCCATGCTGGAGCACCACCTTTAGTCGAGCAAATCAACCCCAGGACTTATTCTTTGTAAGCCTAGTACTTATTCTATCAGTCTCTTTTGCTGAACCACTAAGTTACAGGGGGTCGTAAAAGCACCAGCATCGGTTGTCAAGCGATGTTGGGGAGGAGGGGAAAAACACAGACACACAAACATATATATATATGCATATATATGACGGGCTTCTTTCAGTTTCCATCTACCAAATCCACTCACAAGGCTGTGGTCGGCCTGAGGCCATAGTAGAAGGCACTTGCCCAAGGTGCCACACAATGGGACTGAACCTGGAACCATGTGGTTGGTAAGCAAGCTACTTACCACACAGAGATCTTCAAGGATGTAGTGTCCCAACAGCTAACAACTGATGCAATTAGTTTCTTCCATGCTTCAGCGATTTTGAGCAGGAAAAAATGTTTCCAAAAGTCATGGGTGTTGTATTGTTTTTTTTAATTTTATGAGCATGTCCACAAGTGTTAGACATATGGAATTCAAAAAGGTGCCCAAGCTTGTTGTTGGAAAGATGGTTGATAATATGGTGAATGTCTACCCGGTCAGTTGCTAGAAGTCAGAGCTTTAATGTGTCCGTACCCAAGGAATCAAGGCGTTCAGAGTATGGTAGATGCCTAACAGCAGGTATTCAGCAAGTTGCATGTTTCTGAACAGTTTCCAGGAAACTGATATGCCAAGTAAGATAGGGTTTCCATACTGGTGATGCAAACTCCAAGTGTGGACGTAAAATTAGCTTTAGAAGATATCTCAATATTTCAGCAACACTATTGATTCATCATCATCATCATCATCGTTTAGCATCCGCTTTCCATGCTAGCATGGGTTGGACAGTTTGACCGGGGTCTGGGAAGCCAGAAGGCTGCACCAGGCCCAGTCTGATCTGGCAATGTTTCTACGGCTGGATGCCCTTCCTAACGCCAACCACTCCATGAGTGTAGTGGGTGCTTTTTACGTGCCACCGGCACAGGTGCCAGACGAGGCTGGGAAACGGCCACGAGAAAACGTCAGGACATGATACCTACAGCCAGTCAGCAAAGCTTGTAGTTGACAATAGGAAGGCCATCTAGTCAAGTAATCAAAGACATTTATTAAAAGAGAGCTCAGGTTCTAACACCTCATCACTTTTAACAAGTAATCCAACCAATACCAACCAGCAGAGAATGATTTCATATTTTTCTTCCAGGTTCATCTTAGGATTTCTAATTAGTGTACAATGGAAGTCAGGTGAAAAAGTTGAATGCTGGTGTAATGGTACTTTTTGTTTGTTCCTTCTTGAGCCACACCTGGCTTATAAGGTTTCTTTGGTGTATAGGTTCCCCACCTGGACGGGACGCCGGTCCGTTGCAGGTGAGCTGCAAGATGCAGGAGGAAAGAGTGAGAGAAAGTTGTGGCAAAAGAGTCAGCAGAAGTTCGCCATTACCTTCTGTCGGAGCCGTGTAGAGCTTAGGTGTTTCACTCATAAACACACACATCGCCCAGTCTGAGATTTGAACCCACGATCCCTCGACTGCGAGTCCACTGCTCTAACCACTAGGCTATGTGCCTCCACAATGGTACTTTTTGGCAGATAATAATTCGATATATGCATACTCATAGCAGAGATGTAGGTAGATGGGGTCATTAAGCAACAAGGACATGTGATAGAATAATTAATATAGTTGTATACATGAAATAAGGCATTTGTGAGCCACACATTATACTAACATGAGAAAAAGGATCAATTGGCATTAAGAAGGGCATCCAGCCGTAGAAACATTGCCAGATCAGACTGGGCCTGGTGCAGCCTTCTGGCTTCCCAGACCCCAGTTGAACCGCCCAACCCATGCCAGCATGGAAAGCGGACGTTAAATGATGATGATGATGTGGGGCTTATAAGAACTAAACAACAGGCTTGTAAGGGTTAAACATTTGACCCATCTCTTGCAAACATTCCTGACTTTTTCAAATCTTTATTATCATCTTTCAAAACTGATTAAAATTTCTATGATTTAGTTCAGAGTTCCCCTTACTCATTCATAGATATGACCATGTGTCCTTGATCTTAATATTTTAGTCGTTCTTTCCTTCATCTCTCACACAGCTACACGACTAGGTTTCAATTTATTGTTATCAGCCAGTCTGCATAGTTTGCAGGCTCTGCAGCATACGATACATTGACAAAATGGGTTGCTGTTTGTCAGACAAGTTCCGTGAGAATTAGCTGGACATACATATTAACACTTAAGTGTTCTCAAACCTGTAGCTCAGTCACCCCTCTCTTAGTCTATGATGTTCATCAACGTTCTGGTTCTAATTAGAACTGCACACACAAGGAAAAAAAAAATTTAGCTTTAATGAATTATTTTAGTTGTTTGTAGTGTGCTGTGATGTATATACATATATATAGCATGGTTGTATACACGCAGTGCACAGAGTTGAAATTATTTACATATTTTACTTATCTCCTGTTACAGACTATTATTTAATTCTGATCCCTCACTGACATTTTACTATACAATTCACCACTCCTTACAGACATCAATTATCTGCCAACCCTCTCTAACATTTCTTACCCTCTACCTTCTACCTTTGTTTGTTTGCTTGCTTGTAACAATTTGCATCCTCTGGTACATTTCCCTTCACAATGCATTTGTAATACTATCTTCCAACTTTACATGACCTGGCCATTATGTTTCACTTGACTTCAGTCTCAGGAGAAATAAAAAAAAGCAGGTAAATTTATAAGATCTGGAGTAGTGGTGTTCTTGCTGAAATGTTAAAAGCATCAATTTATGTGCTATGTGCTATGCTAATTACTTACTCCAGAGAGAATGGAGAGCCTTAAAATTGAATAAGTATCTCATACAAGTTATTGAAGGGGTCTAAATAAAGTTCAAGTTAAGATATCATTTGTGTTTGTATGAAGAACCAAGGAAGTTATATTTCTGTCTGCCAATAAAGGAATCAGTTATGTGCAATGCATACAGTTGGCTAGAGATACTTTCTTTCTTTCTTTCTTTTACTTGTTTCAGTCATTTGACTGCGGCCATGCTGGAGCACAGCCTTTAGTTGAGCAAATTGACCCCGGGACTTATTCTTTGTAAGCCTAGTACTTATTCTATCGGTCTCTTTTGCCGAACCACTAAGTGACGGGGACGTAAACACACCAGTATCGGTTGTCAAGCAATGCTAGGGGACAAACACAGACACACATACATATATACGACAGGTTTCTTTCAGTTTCCGTCTACCAAATCCACTCACAAGGCATTGGTCGGCCTGAGGCTATAGCAGAAGACACTTGCTCAAGATGCCACGCAGTGGGACTGAACCCAGACCTATGTTGTTGGTAAGCAAGCTACTTACCACACAGCCACTCCTGCGCCTATGAAATAACATAAATTAATCCAATAACAGCTCATTCATTAAATATTGTTGATAGTTTCTGTTACCTAGGTGATCTAAATAAATTAAGGAAACAAGGTGAAGAAGTTTAGGGAATGTTACATGCATTGACAACAAATGGTTACTTTTGACATGTATAAAATTGTGTGAATTATGTGCAAAGGCTGTGATGCTGCAGTATGATAGAAAAGTCAGCAGAAATGGATAAAAATTAACTAAATGTGGTCAACTGGCTATGTGATGTTAAACCTGGGAAAACAGTTTTATGTAACTTTGTGGCAGATTTGCTTAATCCACACCATCTGGCACTCTGTAAACTTGCAATTTAACATACAATAATTATTTTCTAATAATAAGAATGGAATATTCTGCAGTGAATACAATGAATATTTAAATTTGTGAATTGGACGCAGTGAATGGCAATGAATATTTAAATTTGTGAGAAATTGGAGTTACAAAAAAATTCAAGAAACTTGAGAAATCGAAATTATAGAAAATTTCTTAGAACATGAATTTCTAAAAATATTTCCAGACAATCAACCCATTAATAATTGCTTTCTTTTAGTAATTGTTACATACCTAATTAATAAGCAGTTTTCTGCATTATAGTATAGATAGATATATTTTGTTTGTATATTTGGTTTACAAGATTCTTTATGTGAATTCGTGTGTTGAAGCATATTTTGTTGTCTGAGGAGAGTCATTCTGTACTAATGCCTTATTAATTAACACACTCACTGGTTCAATTTCCACTTATTTATGTTTTTTTTTCTCTAAAATTTTCATTGCTTTTTGCAACCTCTTCAATAGTTGTTGACTCTGTCTGCTATTAGAGCTGCACTTTTTTTGTTTGTTTGTGTGCATGTGTATGTGTCATTGTGCATGTGCACACACACACACATACAGTTGTTACCAAAATGTAACGGGTGATGATGTTAAAGATGTGAAAGAAGAACAGGGGGCGAATTTGATGTTGACTTCAGATTTTATTTACTGTTACTCTATATATAGCCATACAACAACAGGCAAGCGTGTATAATATAATCAAGAGTTAATTTTTCCTTGTATAAGTGTGTATAATGTTCATGTCATTGTAGTAACAGGTAAGAGATAGACAGAGTGATGTTGCAGAGATGAAAGTGGGCTAGTGAAAGAGAGACGAGAGGGAAGTGAAACATCATAACTGCCAATTGCCATCAGAAACGTTTTCTCTCTACCTCTGGGTTGCTTTCACCAAATGATTTTACCTTATGGAATTCTAGTAGTTATAACTATGCAGGATAGATAGAAAAAAGATATATTGTTCAGAACAATGGGTTGTGCGATGTCAGTCATTCCTTACCTCATTTCAACTTTCCATGGCATGGAAGAGGTTAAGAGTCAAGTGGAAAAGACATCAATTGACTTGGCAAAGCCATGTGTTGAATGCAACTCATCTCAACTTCCATTTTTCTGTGAGAAAAATGCTGTTGAAATGTTAGGGGAAATTTGCCGATTCAGGTTCGAATCTACTCTATGCCCAAATGAAGTCACTACATATATATATATATATATATATATATATATATATATAATTATTAAGTATGAAAATGGAGTGATCTAATGGATAAATTAACTTGTATCCATTAGATCTCTCCATTTGCATATAAACATATGTGTATATATACATTGGGTCATGCCATAAATGATGTGGGGTTTTTTTCAAATCCATGAACTAAAAGTCGGAGGGGAATGGGATAAACTACCTGCATCAACTTGCTATAAAAGCAGGTAGTAATTTTACCTTGTGCTTGTTCTTAGTGCAAGTTTTGAAGAGTGCAGTTCAATTTTAACAGTTATTTTTTCAAAGCTATAATGGAAGTGACAAAGAAACATATATTGGCATATTTTGCTTTATGAGTTCAATAAAGGCATCAATGCAACAGAAAGTGTGAAGAATATTAAATGCAGTATATGGGGATTGGACAAGTATAAGCCAGTGTCAATGGTGGTTCCAGATATTCTGAGCTGGAAACTACAGTCTAGAAGACAAGTCTCATCCTGGAAGATCTGTAGAGCTCGACAAAGACATCCTGCAAACCCTGGCGGAACAAAATCCCATCGTAACTGTTGAGGAATTAGCAGAGAAGCTTGGATTTGGTCATTCAACCATTCATCGACACCTTTGTACCATTGGAAAAATCAACAAATTGGGTCAATGGATTCTAAGTCTAATTGCATACAGAGAGTGAATGTGTGCTCTTCTTTGCTATCACATCTCACAAATGAACCTTTCTTGGACCGAATAGTGACTGGTTTTGAGAAATGGGTTCTCTATAAAAATGTCAAGTGCTGAAGACAGTGGGTAGGAAAAGGAGAAACACCAGCACCCCAGGCTAAAGAAGATCTTCACCCATGTAAGGTGTTGTTATCTGTTTGGTGGGATATGAAAGGTTTAGTCCACTTTGAACCTTTAAACCCAAACCAAACAATAACAAAAGAGATCAACAGCAAGCAGCTTAAGTCAGTGCTAAAAGAAAAACAACCATCTTTGGTTTCAAGACGAAAGGTGTTCTTCCATCAGGATAATGCTCAGCCACATTCAGTAAGGAAGACATTTCAAAGGCTGGAGAAGTTTGAATGGGAAACGATGCCCCACCCACCATATTTGCTGGAAATTGCACCATCTGATTATCATTTATTCTGCAGTCTTCAAAATCATTTCAACAGAAAAAATATGCGTTCTGTAGACAAGGTTAAAACAGTACTGGAGGAGTATTTTCAGTCACAGACAAGTGAATTTTGGAAGAGGGGCCTTACAAGTCTACCAGATAAATGGAAGAGCATTGTAGTAGAAAATGAAGGAGAGTATATTTTAGATTAAAAGTGAAATTTGTTTATCTTAATTTTGAAAACAAAAAAAAGTATAAAAAACCACATTATTTATGGGATAACCAAATATATAATTATTAAGTATGAAAACAGAAAGATCTAATGAATAAATCAATTTGTATCCATTAGATCTCTCCGTTTTCATACTTACTAATATTTGATATTGTATGATATTTTATATAATAACATTGGATGTGCAATGGAACATACATAAAGTATGTGTTGAGAGAAAAATTAGGTGTATGAGGAATCAGATGTGGTGTGCAAGAAAGAAGACTGGGCTAGTATGGTTATATGATGCATATGGATGAGGACTGCTGCATAAAAAAAATATTGATCACTAAATGTGGAGGGAACTTGTGGAAAGGCGAGACTAGGAGACATGGGATGAAATAATGAAGGCAGATCTGAAAATGTTGAGCTTCACAAAGGAGGCAACAAAGAACAGTAGTGGGCGATTCACAGTGCTCAAGAAGACCTATTCATCTTAACAAAAGTGAGGTCCTAAAGGCATTCAGTTCATGTACCCATCAATCCTTCCAACTCTCATCTTTCTAACACCTTTCTCCCTCCACTTCTAAGGCTCTATTCAACTACTGAAATCATGAGAGAAGAATCTACACACATTTCATCCTCATCCCCCCCTTCATTCTCAATATCATTCCTTCCTACTTTATTTTCAACCACTAACCACTTTCTGTGCTTTCAGTTATCTCTCCCTCTCCCTTAACCCTTTTGTTACCAACCAGGCTGAAACTGGCTCTAGCAATGAATACAAATGTCTTGTTTTCAAAAGTTTTGAACTAAAATCTTCCACCAAACCTTAGTCACAATTTATGTTCCTATCACTAGCTTAACGATAACTAAGTTATTTTATTAAATTCTTTGTTATATTTAAAGTAATTGAAACAAGCACAGAGCATCTCAAAATAAATACAGTAAAGAAAGGGTTAAGCTACTTCACAGGATCCCAAGTTCAACACTGTTTTATCTGCTACCTGTCACGTTTGCCATTGACAGCTTCACCTTCACTGTTGTCCCCCACTTGCTATAGACACCCCGATGTACCACTGGCAACCATTTCTGTCACCACACATCTCTCTCCCACTACTTCCCCACCCCACACATCATCTCTTTTTTTTCATCTATCCTCCAGGTTTATTATAATGGTGTGCTCCACTCTTCCTGTACTGTTCCACATAATTTTCTCTGTTTCACCTTTCACTTGACATTCACCAACACCTCCATCTTGTTCCATTAACTGCATGCACTGCTACATCCATCTCTAACCATCTGTCACTCTCCACTCACACTTTATTCTGAACTTATCTACCACCTTTTCTAATCCTTTGCTTGTATTTTTTCTTATACTCACCTTCTTGCAACTTGAGAGTATGCTAACATTTCATCACTATTATCAATATCTTCTTTCCAGTGCCCACAACCCACCCTTATATAATGCAGTAGAGTGATGTATCTCTTCTATAGCAAGACCCATGTGCCTGTCCTTCTCTTATATTTTTGCCCCTCAAGACCTGGCATAAAGCCACTTCCTTGAATACTTACAACCACACTCAGTTGTCTTTTTTTTCAGTCATGCAAGTTACCTCATGACCTCACAAGTGCCAATGTCACGAAAAGGCACCCAGTACATGCTGTAAAGTGATTGGCATTAGGAAGGGCATCTGCCATAGAAACCATGCCGAAAAAGATATTGGAGTTAAATGCAGTCCTCCAGCTCATGGAATCCTGTCAAGCTATTTAACCTATACCAGCATGGAGGACATTAAATGATGGTAATGATGATGATGATGATGATGTATGTGTGTGTATACATATATACAATGTACAAGTATGGGTGTGAATGTTCACATTCCATGAACTTTGCAAGAAAAAAGCCATCAGCAATAAGCACTGAAGATTTTCGTTATTTGCCTGTGAAAAACTTGTTTGCTAGCATTCCACTTTTGAAAATATGTGGAACTAGCACTATGACCCGGCAACGCTGGGTCATAGTGCTAGTGCATGCATATACAGCTGCGTGCATGCACACATACACATGAGTACTGTCCAAATCTCCAACCAATCACATACAGCTAGCTGGCATTCAATTGGCATATCAAGTTTCGGGCATTTTGATTGGGTTTTGGATAGAAAATTCACAAAAAAGTCACTTCTATTGATTTTTTAATGGCTTTGCGGGGTGACTGGGGAAATGTAAAGACGTGCACGACCACCCTTGGACGGTTTTGAATGACCATAGAAAGTGCGAGCTCTCTAACTGAAAAACTGTGGATTTGTATAAAGGACACACACACAAACATTTTGCCGTTTATATGTATAGAGATAACTGATCCCAAACTTGAAAAATGGTAAAGATAAGTGAGTGATAGGAAGGGCATCCAGATGTAAAACAATTCTTCAATTATATATATATTCATCTAAGCCATGCAAGCATAGAAAATCGGGAATCAAAAATGAATAAACAATATATATATTTATAGAGCAATAAATCTATTTTCCAACAATGTTTTACAACAAAATATCTCAATATAAAAACTAACCATGATAACTTATTTTATGACACAGCATCAAAAGTACTTTCATTTGGACATGGTTTGATCACTGTATGTACAACTTTATGCTTAGCCAACTGGCTGGAATGAGAAAATGTTTCAGTACAAATATTACACTGATATGGTTTTTCTCCTGTGTGAATACGAATGTGCTTTGATAAATTTCCGCTTAGAGAGAAAGACCTACCACAAATATCACACTGATATGGTCTGTCTCCGGTATGAATATGAATATGATTAGATAAATGACTACTACACGAAAATGTTTTGCCACAAACATCGCAATGGTATGGCTTTTCACCTGTATGAATGCGCTGGTGACGTGATAAATCACTGCTTCCAGAAAAGGCTTTATCACAGATATCGCAGTGGTATGGCTTTTCGCCAGTGTGGATGCGAATATGTTTAGATAAATGACTGCTACAAGAAAATGTCCTACTGCAAATATCACAATGGTATGGTCTTTCACCTGTATGAATACGTTGGTGGCGAGACAAACTGCTACTTCCAGAAAATGTTTTGCCACAGGTTTCACAGTTGTAGGGTTTCTCCCCAGTGTGAATGTATTTGTGGATCGATAAATTATTACGTTGAGAAAATGCTTTACCACAGATATCACAAAAGTATGGCTTCAGATCTGTATGAGTACGTTTGTGCTTAGATAAACTACTACAACAAGAAAAGGTTTTACAACAGGTTTGACAACTATATGGTTTCGCATCTCTGTTATTACATTTGTGACTCAAAAAATGACCGTTATTAGAAAATGTTTTACCACAGTCATTACATTGATATGGTTTCTCTCTAAAGTGAATACGCTTATGGCTAGATAAAATACTACTGCGAGACACTGCTTTACCACAGATATCACAGCGATATGGTTTCTCTCCCGTGTGAACACGTTTGTGGCGTGATAAATCACTGTTACCGGAAAACGTTTTACCACAAATATCACAGTGATATGGTTTTTCTCCTGTGTGAATACGAATGTGCTTTGATAAATTTCCGCTTAGAGAGAAAGACCTACCACAAATATCACACTGATATGGTCTGTCTCCGGTATGAATATGAATATGATTAGATAAATGACTACTACACGAAAATGTTTTGCCACAAACATCGCAATGGTATGGCTTTTCACCTGTATGAATGCGCTGGTGACGTGATAAATCACTGCTTCCAGAAAAGGCTTTATCACAGATATCGCAGTGGTATGGCTTTTCGCCAGTGTGGATGCGAATATGTTTAGATAAATGACTGCTACAAGAAAATGTCCTACTGCAAATATCACAATGGTATGGTCTTTCACCTGTATGAATACGTTGGTGGCGAGACAAACTGCTACTTCCAGAAAATGTTTTGCCACAGGTTTCACAGTTGTAGGGTTTCTCCCCAGTGTGAATGTATTTGTGGATCGATAAATTATTACGTTGAGAAAATGCTTTACCACAGATATCACAAAAGTATGGCTTCAGATCTGTATGAGTACGTTTGTGCTTAGATAAACTACTACAACAAGAAAAGGTTTTACAACAGGTTTGACAACTATATGGTTTCGCATCTCTGTTATTACATTTGTGACTCAAAAAATGACCGTTATTAGAAAATGTTTTACCACAGTCATTACATTGATATGGTTTCTCTCTAAAGTGAATACGCTTATGGCTAGATAAAATACTACTGCGAGACACTGCTTTACCACAGATATCACAGCGATATGGTTTCTCTCCCGTGTGAACACGTTTGTGGCGTGATAAATCACTGTTACCGGAAAACGTTTTACCACAAATATCACAGTGATATGGTTTCTCCCCTGCATGAATACGTAGGTGAGTTGATAAATAACCACTCTGAGAGAAAGATTTACCACATATATCGCAGTGATATGGTCTCTCTCCTGTATGAACACGCTTGTGACAAGTTAAATCGCTATTTACAGAAAAGGATTTACCACAGACTTCACACTTGTACGGCTTTTCTCCAGTATGTATTCGTTTATGATTTGACAAATGTCCGCTCTGAGCGAAAGCTTTACCACAAATATCACAGTGGTATGGTCTTTCACCCGTGTGAATACGTCGGTGATAAGATAAAGATCTATTTGTAGTAAAGTTTTTGTCACAAATTTCACAATGATAACGTTTTGAACTTCTGTGCATTACTTTATGTTGAATTAAATGATTTCTTGCTTTGAAAGATTTTCCACAAACACTACAAGGATATAATTTATTCTCTGTATCTTCCTGTTTCTGGTGAGCAGCACCATTATTTTCATCTTCAACTTGATTCTCAAACAGCTTTTCCTCCATAGTATCTTGTAAAAGTACAGCTGTTTCCATGATTTTATATAATTTATAGGAACTATTTCTTTATTTGTTATAAAGATTTTCCTCAACAGTCAAAGTCTGACAATATTTCAGATATAAAGATAACATTTCCAAGAGTTAATCTTGCTTCAGTTCTCAAAAAATATCCAGTTAGAAGAAACATTACACATTAGTGTATCATAATAGTTTCCTGCTGTAATTTTTACACATAATTACCCAGTAAAAATACTTCCATCTGTTCAAATTTTTGTATTTAATCTCAATTCAGAGGAATTGCTCTTGATAATGTCATTCTTCATTCTTTGAAATCTTACAGCTTCATATGTTGTGGGTGATAAATTCTCATCGCAAAGTCATCAGATTCCCTGCAACAGATATGTGAAAATTCAAGTTTTAATACTAAAGTTACTTAAGAGAAAGGACTTGTTCTAAGCAATTGAAAGTTAAGATGACAAGAAGAGAGTGAAACGACCACATAGCTTTTTCCCAGGCCTTTTTTTGGTTGTCTGCTGCAAACCAGAGTTCTCAATCATGTTACCTGAGAAAGACTAGAAGAAAAGGCAACCTGACAGAGATCTAGTTAGATCTGGCCAATGCATACAGCACAAAACCTCATACATGCAACCCTACGCTGCACTCATATCTCTCTGCACATCAATGGAATGATAACCAGTTACTTTTGAGACATCCAGTTTCATTTTAAAAACAGCCCAGTTTACAACTTCGTGGTAAGACAACGTGAAGTAAATTGTAACTGGCTGCACAATTACTCCCATTCTCTTCATCATAGGAATGAACCTCCTTACAAGAGTTGATGGGAAAGAATGTGTGTCCTGATACTGAGTGATAGTCTTTTGTTTCTGATCGTCCAAGAAAACATGTCTGGCCAGGGGAAAAATATTTCCGGCGACAGAAAGCATATCAAGCCCTAGAAAATCTGCCTCATCGAAAAGTAAACGTTAAAATGATAATTTCTAACCCTGTTAACACTATTCGATATCACCTTCGACGTGGGAGTTCTTAAGTAACCTTTTAATTACTCGGCTGCAGAATTTTTGAGTATGCATTGCCAAAACTAGTAGCTATGATTGCCGCAAAGCAGCAAAATCTTTAGACCGCTTCCTATTCTCACAAAAAAAAAAAACACTACCAACATAAGTGTTTGAAGAGATGAATTTTATTACTTTAGTAAAAAAAACAGAATTAAACAGCGATCGACATTTTTGTTAGTTATTGTAATTTATTTATATTGTAAATTTTGTGATGAAAATCATTTAGAAACATTTAAATAATTCTTTTTTTTCTTCTTTTTTTTTACCAAAATTATCTTATAATTAAATTTTTTTCATGTGATATCACCACACCTTTTTTTTTTTCCTCGAATTCCCACTCCTATTAATTCATCAAATGTATGCGGCCAGCAGTCTTAACTTAAACTAACCTGTAACAACTCTCCATGCCAATTTTGAAAACAATCTCCAGCTAGTAGCAGACTGCAAGCAGTGAAATGTTTTTATTGTATTTATTGGTTTGATGCTTAAACAAATAAAGAGCAAAATAAAATTGACAACGGACTCTATTGCAACTCACATATCAGTTCGTAAACATGGTTACGTGGCTACACACACACACAGATGTACTAATATTTGTTAATTTCACTGTGTCCATAATTTACATCCCATTATATAACACTTATTTATGCTTCAAACAGAACAACAGTTCACAAAATCTCTTCCCCCATCCCGCACAAAACTATCAAATGTTAATTTTATTGAATGTTTGGAAATGTCTTTATTTTTAATAAAACCCTGGAATATTACTGATTTGTCATAAAGATTTTATTTAACCATCACATCATATGTGATATGGAAGTAAGTTAGCTATACAGTTTTCTTAATTGAACAATATTTTTTTTATAATAATGTCATTTAAGCACCTCATACGCTCACAGTATACAATCAACACTGTTATTTCAATTAGAAATCAGTAGTTAAAAACGTGTCTATAAAGGAAAAAACACCAGAAACTGTAATTTTTAATTTTAAGGAAAAATCCTGCCGGGATTATGCATAGAAATGTCGTTTCTAGGAAACAGTCCTAATGATGTGACATAATTCCCTGTCCTAACTTCTAGAAAGAAAAGAAACAATTTGAAAGGTGGAGTTCAAAATGACAAACATTTGATGGTTTTCACGGGAAAACAACAAACTTTCAACAATTAAGAACTTAACAAGTATCGTTAATGTAGTATCTGACATTCTGTTAAAATAAATAATTAAGATATCTCATGGAGCAAACCAGAAGAAAGATTTTTAAGTCTGGAAAAATAATAGATCATTCTCAATAAGAACTGACAAAAACACTTACGGCTTGGAAAATGTGCAGAATTACGGCGTATTTTGAAGGAACGTGGAATGTATAAAAATAAAATGGGTTACTTGAAATGCGGAAACGAAATTTTTTTACTTCCGTGAGTAAAATGCTTGAGTTTGAGAAGTACCTTCAGAGGTGTCATTATGGAAAATAATATAATAATAATAATAATGAAATTATTGTATATAGTGCTCAGGTGCATCACAACGTAAATAAGAGAAATAAAGAGATCAACTCGTTACGATTAATCGGTGATACAGAAAATTTGGGAATTACATGTACTTGTAATTACTGCTGTAGTGGCGAACATAAGATCAAGTTCATTCTTGAACAAATAGAATATAAATTTCTTAAAATTAATGATATTCATTTATAGCTCGAGTAAAGATATAAAATTGAAGGGTACTACTGCTACAAGTAGGTGGCGAACTGGCAGAAGCGTTAGCACGCCGGGCGTTATGTTGTGAGTTCAAATTCCGCCGAGGTCGACTTTGCCTTTTATCCTTTCGGGGTCGATAAATTAAGCAACAGTTACGCACTGGGGTCGATGTAATCGACTTAATACCTATGTCTGTCCTTGTTTTTCCCCTCTATGTTTGGCCCCTTGTGGGTAATACTACTGCTACAAGATGCATGTTAACAACTGGAAAAACTAAGCAATGAATTGCACTCAGTTTTGCCGAGATGGGTGTATTCATTGCTTTAAAGAACGTACTTCTAAAAGGAAAAATAGTCGGGATACAAAGGAATGCGCAAGTAGTAGGTGTTTTGTAGACATAATTTAACTCAGGAACACACTATCCGTTGTGGTGTGCGGACAATTGTATTGATAAAATAGGCGGTAGCATTTTTGAACATTTGGTTGTTAGATAGAATAAGAAATACGATGACCTAGATGATGAGAGTCATACACAGAATATTGGATATTTGTGGAATCTCATGAAAAGAAAATTTTTAAGAATGTGTTGTACTGAAGACAATATATTTCAGTCATTTCCTTTAGATTGAAGCGAGACGAAATAAAGCGAGTCAGGAAATTGCATCTTTTTCAAGTGTATGTTATCCCTTAATCATCAAAGATCTCTTAATGTTTTAATGAAATACTTCCAATTTATCTGCTTTTGTTTGTTGTTTTTTTCTCGTAATAAACATATTTTTTTTTAATGAAAGTATTGCGGATCTTTTATTTTTTTAATTTTCTTCCATCGTAATACACATGCTTTTAAAATGAAAGTAAATTTTTCGTTTCGTTACTTCACGAAACCCATCTTATTTTTATACACTATTCAGTACTTGGCAATTACACTCTACGTTTAGTATCTTCATTCACTATTATAATTGTATGGAACTGGAGAAATATCTCCAGCTTCATCATTTATATGACTACAATGATCCAACAACGACAAATATTTCTTAATATTGATCAAATATATACAAGAACACCAGCCTCACTCTCGTATAATACCTACTTACATTTGTACTTTTAAACTAATTTTCGTAGATGCCGTTGATTAGTGTTCTTATTGGTTGAATGATTCTACGTAAGTACGACAGTGTGTGTGTGTGTGGTGTGTGTGTGTGTGTGTGTGTGTGTGGTGTGTGTGTGTGTGTGGTGTGTGTGTGTGTGAGATTGCATCATCGACCTGGCTTATTGGATGTTATACATCACTGGTCATAATGTGTTGCCCATTCTTTTTTGATTGCGCCCTTCTTTTCTATTCTGGACCAAATCGTCTTCCCATCGTCGTGGAAGCTTTCCAAACGGCCCTTTCCGATCTTTTAGATACTACTCGGCAAGTGCACCAAAGACGAAATTGCTGTTACATCCGGTTCCATAAGAATTCTTGAATGGTCAGGTTTATTTATGACGTTGTTAATACTTGGGCGAATAGCGATTGTGTTTGATTTCAAAGTTTTGATTTCCGGGTTTGATTTCCAAGAATTGCAAGTGATAAATATTCCTGCAGCATGCATGTTTCAAAAAACAATGGAATTCTAGACAGACATACCAAAGTGCCATAGCATGAGCAAACCTCGTGGGCATGGACGAAAACATTGCTTTGATAGAGAACTACAATGCCTGTAGCAAGAATGTTTAACAATTACAAAACATAGAAATCAAACCCTGCTCACTACATTCCATGCAAGAAAAAATAATACGATCGCGATTCGCTCAAATATTACCAACGTCATCAAAGCATTAAGAGATTACTTGAGGAATCGGATCTAATAACAATTTCTTCCTTGGCGTGCTTCAAATTTTGGTACAAGGCCAGAAATTTTAGTGGAGGGGTAAACCGATCACATTAACCCACATGTTCTACTGGCACTTATTTTATCAACTACGAAAGGATTAAAGGCAAAGTTGGCATCGGCAGAATTTGAACTCAAAACGTAAAGGCGGATGAAATGGCGCTAAACATTTTGCCCAGCGTGCTAACGATTCCGCCAACTCGTCGCCTTAAGCATCATTATATATTCAATGCACTTCAGCCACAAGGCAGCAGACGATAGCAGTGGACTAACAAGCAGGCTAAGACGATGTCACAACGCCCAAAACATTGGACGACGAGATTGCAACACATGCTATCCAGTTTACTCCAAGAAACGCAGCGAAGACTATCAGATCCAACAACATCTCATAAACTTCAAACTATCTTGGTATAAACATAATTTGTTTCTTTATCAAAAGCCAGCTCCTGCGCTCTAAAAAATTTCAATGAATGAAAAAGAAGACATACATGCATGCATTCATACTGTCCTTGAGGAAGCATAATAGCGCCACCTAAATCTCCTGGTTGTATTGGTTTGACTCTATCCCTCAGACATGGATATTCGCTATTTCTAGCTAAGCTCCCAACTGCTACAGTCGATGCTATTAAGAAACTGTCAACAACTGAATGGATAAGAACTGCATTTGTGTAATATGACGCCAAGACACAGGCAGAACTGAACACAAAATTGTCGCAGGAAAGAGGAATGGTGTTAGGTCAGAATAGGTGGAAGTCAAAGCAGGTCAGACTGTAAATCAGACGAGGGATGCGGATAGTAGTGGCCTGTCTACCACCCCCATCTCCAGTGCTATGAAAATATTGTATGCATTAGTATTGAATATAAAGCATACTTCAGCAGACTTCAGATGGTGAAAAAGTCATAGTTAGCATTAAATAAACGATATCCAACAATGTCTTCGCAGTGCCAGAGCTAAAACTAACATTTGGGATACTAAACCGGATACATGAAGAAATTCGTAGTTTGACCAAGAAGACTAGAAAGATATATTTCTTTAACAACTATTGTTTCTTTATTAGCCACATAGGGCTGCACACAGACAGGACGTAACTTACACGTCAGTAGCAGCACTAACAGGATACTGTCCACAAGGTCGTTGAGTACTGCATGCTATCACTTACATAATACTTAATGAGCAGTAAATAAAGAAATAAGTATATCAAGTGCGTAATCAGTAGCGAAAATTATAACTTCATGAAATTAGGTAAAGAATTCTTGATAAGATACCATAAGTGAATAGCTGTACTATGTGACCAACAGTATCTGAATATTTTCCTATCACAGAAACTTTGAGGAGAAATACTAATCATACCAATGTAGGGCAGAATTGGTGACAGACGAACTGTAGACAGAAACTTCGCTGCGGGTTAGCTAGGAAGTTGGTCAGCAGCAAAACAAAAAAGGGTTTTCCGGTAGGGGAAGAAAAACAAAAGAATGTCAACAGTGAATGTGGAACGAATCTGAGTGAACTAAACAGAAATAACTGGCGACTTAAGCCCTGATGTACGTAATGTAATAAACCTTTGATAAATGTATTCTCGTCTCCACTAATTTGTTTGCGTATAGCAGAAATTTTTCACGAGTTCATATCCCACAAGTTAGAGAACATTAGTTTCAAATTTTTGCTCACGGCCAGCAATTTAGGTAGAGGGGTTAATTTGATTACATTGACTCCAGTAGTCTCATGGTACTTATTTTATCGACCCTGAAAGGATGAAAGGCAAAGTCAACCTCGGCGGAATTTGAACTCAAAACGTTAAGGCGGACGAAATGTTGCAAAGCAATATTTCAGGCACGGTAACGATTCTGCCAGCTCGCCACTTTCAAGTTAGAGAATATTAGTTTCAATTTTTGACCCCAGGCCAGCTTGTTCGGAGGAGGGGATAAGTGGATTGCATCGACTTCAGTGCTCAACTGGTACTTATTTTATCGATCCCGAAAGGAATGAAAGACAAAGTCAATCTGTGTAGAATTTGAATTCAGAAGATAAAGTCGGACGAAATGCCGCTACGCATTTTGCCCGGTGTTCTAACGATTCTGCCAGCTTGCCGCCCTATCAAGTTAGCAGCACTTTGACAACAGTAGCCTCTCTTGGACCTGCGATAGATGCATCACCTAGAAGGTGACATGTTCGTTATCCAAGAACGTGAGTAGCTACTAAATAACTGATCAATAAGAGAAATAAGAATGCGTCTAGAACGCTTTGTGATAGAAAATATCGGGTGTGTCATACTACCTTCGTCAGCGAAGTTTTTTTTTACTTTACTTTTTTCGGTTACATAACAACTCCATGAGAGGATATGTTATCTCAGTGCAGTACGGAGTGATGCGCCAATGTAAAATAATCAGGCTTAGAAATTCTCGCAATTTCCGAAGGTATGTAGGTGTCGGAAATTGTAAAATAGCTTCCATTTTATTGTGCTTGGGTTGGGTTCCATCTTTATCAGTAACGTTTCCTAAGAATGCTAGATGTTGGTCACCTAAAAGACGTTTAGTAGGATTAATTGTAACACTATAATGTGATAGTCAAGTAATAAAAACCCGCTGATCTTTATGTTCTGATACGGGAGGACTGCAAGAAATAACTCATCATTATAAGCGAAAGCAAAGTCTAAAGTACTAGCAACTTCCTCAACGAATCACTGAAAATAATTGGCTGTATCTCAGAGACCGAAAGGCACTCTCAAAAATTCTATAGTCCAAAGGGTGTAGTTCTGGCTGTCAAATGAGTATCACAAGGTTCGACATGGATTTGGTTATAAGTCCGAATTAGTTTTATCTTGGAAAATACTGCGAAAATACTGCAAAGAAGATGCAAAATCGTGAATGTATGAAATAGAACATTTGTCTGATACTGTTCTAGAGTTTAACATCCTATAATCACCATATGTGCATCAATCGCCAGTAGTTTTCTTGGGTGCCATGCATATGTAATGGAGAAGTCCTTTCATAGCTAGATGGCCGAATTATATCAAGTTGAAACGTGTGACTGAATTCGTCTTCAACGGCCTTCATTTTGCTATAAGCGAATCGACGAAGGTGAGCTGATACTGGAAGATTATATATAATAATCTTTTGTAGTTTTGACTCAAAGCCAGCAGCTTGGTTTGGGAGGGACAAGTCAGTTACACTGATTCCGGTTCACGACTAGTACTTTATTTTATCGACCCCGAAAGGATGAAAAGCAAAGCCTATCCCGGCGAAATTTGAACTCATAACGTAAGTCCGGAAGAAATACCTCTAAGCATTTTGTCCGACGCTGTTACGATTCTGCTATCTCGCCGCCTTTGGTAAGAATATGATCCATTACCGTGTTCAGTAGTATCCAAGAATATGCGAAGGCTAGAATGGTAATGATCAATGATAGAAGAAACAAAAGGAAAAAAAAAAAACAGGGCTGACAAGATCATTCTCTGTGCCAATACTGCAAAATCAGTAATTTAACTATGCTATAAATTAGTTTGTTTTTGTTGTCATTTGTGTGTATGTGTGTGTGTGCATGCGCGCGCGTTTTGCTGTTTTTTTGTTTTGTTTTGTTTTATGTGTGTGTCTTTTATACATCAACCACTTGACCAAATGAGGGAAAATCACCGACAACAATTGAATAAGAAAGATAATTGCTGATTAAAATCCACTTGAAATCTATGCACGAGATCAAATCTAGAGCCATGGGTTTACCTTGTATGTGGTTATCGATGAATTATTAACTGCTTGCAAGGTAACACTCATAGGTGGCCGGAAAGCTTTGAGAAAACTATGCAGCCTAATGCTACTTTTGGTCCTAGTATTAATCAGAAAATGAGCTTTTGAAAACTAGTCAGTAACATAAAACAAACAACTGAAAGAAAAGGCATCAGGCGATGCAGTCGCAAATAATCCTCGTTTAGCTGTTTTCTGCCAGACAGAAGAAGGGGGAAAAGCAGGCTTAAAGGTATACATGGTCAAGTTGATACGTAGAGTGACCATCTAATAACGACTCATATCAGAAGGCTGAAATAAAACATAAAATGTGCCAGTTGGAAAAGAGAGCGATGCATCAGCGTAGAATGCTTATGAAAGATTTATTGATATATTTGCATGTATCCGTGTGGGTTGTATGTTTGCTGTTAACCATGGTGAAGTAATTCACGAACAGCGCAATGTTAGAACCTGTGCAGTGTTGCTGGTGCTGTGTACGTAGATGTTGTTGACGACGTTGGTGAGAGACATGATGGTGGCGACGAAGATGGAGGTTGCTGTAATGCTGTTGGTCGGGTGTTGTGTAGCGTTGTCACTGGAACTGGCCGTGTCGTGTGGTCAGCGGCTAGACCTCAGAAGGTCTAGAACCAAAGACTTTGAGACGAGAATTTGAGTTTTTATAGGGAGCAGTCGACTCAAACTGGGGTTGAGAACAGACTGTCTCACGTGATTTATTTGGAGGTTGCATGTTAGCGCGATAGAGTAAGAGACAAATTGCGCCAATACCACCAATCAGATTGGTGGACACAACGGGGTCCAAATAGCGGCCAAAGGTTAGCTGTTATCTGCTACGTTCGGATGTATGTATATATAATAAAGTGGAGAGGAATTTCACTAGAGTGTACGCTACAAAGGAATACGGTTGGTTACAGTGAGGAGAGCTTATACCAAATTTGAAATGGTACTTAAATAATGCATGTGCTCTTCCATCCGAACAAGGCCAGAGTCTTCTTGCCGGGTTCCTGGAACGAGAAGGTGGACGGATTGAAAAACGAGGCATTTCTATTCTGTCAGTGAATGCTCGAATTTTTTTACCCAGCCATTTTACAAAAGATGCAAGTGCACAGGAGATAGACGAAACAAAGGAAGAGAAATGTCTATGTAGCAAGGACAAATTTGTATTATCGCATTAAATTTGATTTATACAGGCTCGCCACGCTAATTTGTTGTGATTGGTTAAAACACCTATCATATGAGTTATTGGACATTTATTGAGTCCTGTGTTGTGATTAGTTGAGTGTTGTGCGGGAATTGGATCGAAGGTCCAACGCACGTTGCACGTAGTAAATTTCAAACAATTAATTTTGTGTGTCCTGGAGCCTCTTTTTCACTGTAAATTGGTGCGATAAATTATTTACGTGTCAGAGGGGAGAGAGTTTTCATTGAAGCGAGTTTGCATATCCTGCCGTCCAGAGGAGAATTGAGCAGAGTCTATGTAACCAATGATAATCCAAACTGAATTATCAAAACGATGGATGAACAACAACTGACAGAACTTGTAATATTTCTTGTTTTGATCCACTGCGCCACTTTACGAAGGAATGAAGTACCAATGATATTTTAAAGGTGGTTTCTTTTGTTACTTATACTAATGAACACACAAAATGTATTATACAACGATATATGTGATTCTTTAGTAAAACCTGGGAAACATTCCTTATAAAATCTGCAATGCCATCCACTAACTCGACCAATTGATCCACTATGCTATGGCATCGTACAGATGCCGGAATAGTATGTATGCTGGATGTCAAATGAGGCAAGAATAATTTCTTTATATGACTCTACCTGAGAATTATTTTCCAATAATTCTCCCATTCCACGTAACAACTGTGAATGCTTCTTATCAACCAATGTTTCATTGTACAACAGTTGATGAATGCGCTTCCGCTGCGAATTGTGTGTTCGCTTTTAAAATCTCTGCCTTAATTTCTGAGTTAGAGGCAACAGAGGCTTGGGGGTGCGATTAAATCTTTAACTGGACCTATTTTGCCACACATACTCGAACATGGTTCTAGTACAGTTGCGTACTGGACATTTGCAACCCGAACACCTGCGTACCAGACAATTGCGTCCCTAGACAATTGCGTCCTTGGACATTTGCGTCCCTAGACAAATGCATCCTTGGACAATTGTATCCCTGTGCTATTTTGAAATTTAATTTATCTTTTTACAGGTGTACTTTTTGTTTATTTGCAACAGTTGATTATTAAAGCTAATTGTAAATGTACACATTTATTAACTCTAAACAAGGGAGTAGTAGGTAATAAATAATTTTTAAAAAGGAATAAAAGAAGCAACAGAGTTTAAAATTTACAAGTTTATCTTTGTTTAAAAAACGAAAACAGATTAACAATATTAAAAAAATATTTCAAGATTTAAAAAATTATTGTAGTTTCACAAATAAATCAAAAAGTGTGAATGTTGTAAGCTATTCTTTTCAAGAAATTTATCTTGTTTTCAGGAATATATTTATCTAATAACGCCATGATTCTCTTAATTGCAGTTTTTTTGTTTTTTTTTGCCGTACTAGAATTTCTCTTTGAAAGTTTCTTTTTCTTTAACGCAATAGCCTCATCCTTTTTCGGTGTCGCAATTTCCAAATACAGTGGGTGTTGACACGATAAAGAATATTGCGTTGTGCAATTCCTCTAAGCTGTTATTAGATCTAGGCAATTGATTTATAACCCTTTCTCGAACATTCCAAGACTCGATAGAAAAATTGGTCCCATCCTTATCCCTCTCCGGCAAACCAGAGAATTCAAGGTCATATCAATATCAAAATAACCAGGGATGAAGTAACCGAGAACAGGGTGTGGAATAAGCTATGGTTAAAAGTATGCAATGACATTGGAATTTATGAACGAATTGCACTAGCAGCTGTTATATAATCATCACAACAAACATGAACAATCAACGTCGCCCATTGTCTCCCTTGATAAAAGGACTTTCACTTTGTTTCCCGCCAAAACAATTAACTTGTACAACAACGGCAGTCGAATAAAGTATCTTGTATCGTTAACACGTTGTTTCAGTCTCTCTCATTTTCTTAATCTTTCATACTAAGTACTCACTACTTCCTTTAATACTCAATACATATATATATAACAACAACATGGTGTCAGAATACTAAAAGAACCCAAAATACAGAAACCAAAGGAAAAAAGAAGTTGAAATCATACTTCAAAGACGAAATGGAAAATTTACCGCATCCAAAAGACCTAGACTTTAATCAGGAAAATCTAGCCGCAGCATGGAAAAAGTGGAAAAAAGAATTGAATCTCTTTTTGATAGCAACAGAAAGTGACATGAAGCCAGACAAAGTAAAAACTTCAATGTTTTTAACTTGCATCGGTTCTAAAGGCCGAGATATCCATTCCACACTGGATTTCGATTCACCCGACGAAGAAATGAACCTTCAGACAGTAATCGAAAAATTCGATGCATATTGTGAACCCAGGAAAAACATAACTTTCCTAAGACACAAATTCTTCACATGTGGACAAGCGGAACATCAAAAATTCGATGAGTACGTAGTAGAGTTGCGCCAAAAGGCACAACAATGCGAATTCGGCAACCTCACAGACAGTCTCACCAAAGATATTCTGATATGTGGAATCAGAGACATGAGATTAAGAGAAAGATTATTGAGAGAACCAAATTTAGACCTACAAAAAACAATTCAAGCAGGTCAGAGTGCAGAGCAAACACGACTCCAATCAAGGATGCTAAATGCCACATCCGAAACAAGAGATAACGAAATCTCGAGGGTATAGTCAACACGACAGAAAAGGCGCCAAAACTCAAATAACCGCCATATGCAATCCAGACATCAAAACGAACAAGGCGGAAGTGACAGAAAGCCCGCGAAGTTTCAAGCGCCAAGTCAACACTACGTCACTAACTGTCACTATTGTGGTTATAATCACAAAAGAAATAAATGCCCAGCATTTCACAAGACATGTGAAAAATGCAAGAAACAAGGACACTATGCAAAAATGTGCAAATCAAGAAATTTGTACATAAAGTAGAGATACATACCGACGATGAATCAGATGACGATACACATGCACTCGAAATGATCACTGCAAATAATTCCCGCGTGCACAAAATCGAAAAGTTCAAGACTCCAAAAGACATTTGGACGGTCGAACTAAAAGTGAACAACTCGAATGTAACATTCAAAATAGATACAGGAGCAGACGTAACCGTACTGCCATTCAGAGAATATAGAAATATAATTCCAAAACCACAACTGCAAAAAACTTCAACTCGATTATCAGCTTATAATAACACAGCTATAAAAGTGCTAGGAAAATGCACAGCAGTCATTAAATACAAAGAATTATCAAAGCAAATAAAATTCATTGTTGCAAAAACAAACTCGCACGCAGTTATAGATGCAAAGACAGCTAAAGATCTGAACCTGATTCAGAGAATTTCAAAAATAAATTCGTCGAACACAAACGACATATTAGAAAAATATGAAGACTGTTTCGGAGAAATCGGCACTTTGTCAATAACACATCATATCACAGTGGATCCACAAATAACTCCTGTAATTCATCCACCAAGATCGGTTCCTTTTTCTATAAAAGAAAAACTCAACAAAGAATTAAAAAGAATGACAGAATTAGATATCATAAAACCTGTTAGTGAACCTACAGACTGGGTAAATTCCCTAGTCATCGTTGAAAAAGCCAACGGAAAACTCCGACTCTGTTTAGACCCCAAGAATCTAAACAAAGCCATAAAAAGGCAACATTTCAAACTCCCTACAGCGGAGGACATTTTTGCACAAATGCATAACCCTAAATATTTTTCAAAACTCGATGCATCTAATGGATACTGGCAAATTCCAGTTGACGAAGAAAGCTCCCATCTTTTAACGTTCAACACACCTTTTGGAAGGTATCGCTTCACACGACTACCCTTTGGAATTCACAGCGCCAGTGAAGTTTTCCAAAAAGAAATTTCAAAAATAATAGAGGGCATAGAAGGAGCAAGAAATTCACAGGATGACATCATAATCTGGTCCAACACTTTAGAAGAACACACAAATAGACTACAACAAGTTTTCGATCGAATCCGAAAGCACGGATTAAAGTTAAATAAATCAAAGTGTATCTTCTATGAATCACAAATCAAGTACCTTGGGCATATATTAACCAGCGAAGGGATAAAACAAGATCCAACCAAAGTACAAGCAATCATTCACATGACACTGCCAACAAGTAAAAAAGAATTACAAAGATTCCTAGGTATGACAAATTACCTATGTAAATTTTTATCTAATTACTCCGAAGTCACAGCACCATTGCGCCAGCTTCTACAGAGTGACACGTTATGGTCATTCGACAAACCACAAATCGAAGCAATAAAAAAGCTAAAAGAAATGATTACCAGAAAACCAGTGCTACAATTTTATGATCCAGATCTACCAATAAAAATAACTACAGATGCTAGTAAGCATGGGCTCGGAGCGATACTTGAGCAGAAACACAACGAAAGATGGCTACCTGTTTCGTTTGCATCTCGTGCAACAACTCAAGCGGAACAAAACTACTGTCCGATAGAGAGCGAAGCTCTCAGTATAGTTTTCGCATGCAAGAAATTTCATCAGTTTATATACGGAACTCATTTCAGAATCGAAAATGACCATAAACCGTTGAAGCAAATATTCAAAAAATCGATCACTAAATGCCCCCCCAGAATCCAAAGATTTCTACTAACATTACAAAGATATGATTTTGACCTAAACCACATACCTGGTAAAGAATCAATTGTTGCAGATACCCTATCACGTGCATACCTTGAGCAAAATACTCCAGAAGTATCAGACGAAGATATGAAATCGCACATTCATGCAGTAATAAAAAATTACCCCATAACCGACACTAAATTAAAAGAGTATAAAGAAGCCACTGCAGACACTCGTCACATATACAAGAACAGAATGGCCCCCAAAAGACAAAATACCAATAAACATCAAACCATTCGTATCCGTTCGTGATGAAATATCAATCGTCAATGGTCTTGTTCTAAAAGGTTCAAGAATAATTGTACCTAAGTCATTACGTAGAGAAGCTCTACAGGAAATACATACCGGACACATGGGTATCGAAAAATGCATAGAGAGAGCGAAGGAATGTATATACTGGCCCGGCATTAACGCTCAAATCAAAGACATGATTAACACATGCTCATACTACATTGACTACAAAAATCAACAAGCAGCCGAACCACTAATAAATCATGAAATACCTACTACACCATGGACCAAAGTGGGTACAGACGTATTTCACCTGTCTGGAAATTCGTATGTCACAATTATTGACTATACAACAAGATTTTTTGATCTACACGAAATAAATGATTGCCAGTCAAAAACCGTAATCAAAAAATTAAAAGAAACTTTTGCTAAATTCGGAATTCCGCAAACAGTTGTAAGTGACAACGGTCCAGAATTCAATTCGGCTGAATTCAAAAAATTTGCAAAAAATTGGCATTTTCATCACACGAAGACAAGCCCGCATTATCATCAAGCGAATGGCATGGTTGAGAGGAATATACAGACAATAAAAAAGACGCTAAAAAAGGCATTCAAAAGTGACGAAGAACCTCAGTTAGCGCTCTTAGCATTACGCACGACTAAATTACAAAATGGTGCACCATCCCCTGCAAATCAAATAATGAATAGAACATTGCGAACAAATCTCCCAAACATACTACACGACAAAATTGGTATCAGGCATCACGAAAAGAAGAAATCAAACATTACAACAGAACTCCCAGAGTTAAAACCACACGACACGGTTAGAATTAAGTTTAACAACAATTGGTTTAGAAGGGGCAAAATAATTAAAAAACTAGAGCAACCTCGTTCATACTTAGTAATAACAGAGGAAGGAAATACAGTCAAACGAAATAGACAACATATTCTTAAAACAAACGAACACGTTCGCATAACAGAAGAATTAGATTATGAAAATATATTTCCAAAGTCAACAAACACGCATGAAAAAACAAAAACAGCACAACTACAGAATTCAACACTACAAAATAATAAAACGACAAAAAGTGGACGACGAATAATTATTCCCTGTAGATACAGATGATATAAATAATAAAAAAAAAGGAAGATGTTATATAATCATCACAACAAACATGAACAATCAACGTCGCCCATTGTCTCCCTTGATAAAAGGACTTTCACTTTGTTTCCCGCCAAAACAATTAACTTGTACAACAACGGCAGTCGAATAAAGTATCTTGTATCGTTAACACGTTGTTTCAGTCTCTCTCATTTTCTTAATCTTTCATACTAAGTACTCACTACTTCCTTTAATACTCAATACATATATATATATAACAACAACAGCAGCTATCAATAACATCGTTGAGTTAACCAATGAAAGATGAAAATAAAATATCAATAAAGAAGATTTAGGGAAGTTCAGAGAGCCAACTGTAGAGATAGTAATACCAGAATGGATTCTTTATACTGGACCAGTTTGCTAAAAATATCACTGACTAGAAGAGCAGTACAAAGCAGACTTGTCGTTATGGATATAATATCTTGCTGTAGTAAACTGCTTCGGGAGATAAAACTAAAGAAAACACAGATGACGTTAAATGCAATCTTGAAAAAATATGCAAGAAAGAACCAAAGCTTGGAGCATCACCCTAGATATAGAATTTTTTGTCCTATTTCGCATTGATGCTTTTTGACAGAATTAATGGTTGACAGAATTAATGTTTAGTAACTTTATGATATTAGATCTTTATGTAATTAGGAGATGTTACGGTATAAGTACCAGATACAAATAAAAAGTGTTGTTTTTTTTATATGGGGGGTTAAGGTTAGGGTTTGTGTTAGGGTTAGGGTTAAGGTATGTGGCGATGCTTCGGTATATGTACACACGTGACTTTGTTTACATTTCTGAAGATAATAGAAACCTTTTCTCCCACCCCTAACCCAACCCTAACACAAACCCTAACCCTAACAGAAACCCTAACCCTAATCCTAACCCTAACCCTAACCCACCATATATAAAAAAAAACACTTTTTTGAAATGTATCCGGTACTTCTTTATTATTCGCAAGGCGCCAAACTTAGAGGGGACAAACAAGGACAGACACAGGTAATAAGTCGATTACATCGACCCCAGTGCGTAACTGGTACTTAATTTATCGACCCCGAAAGGATGAAAGGTAAAGTCGACCTCGGCGGAATTTGAACTCACAACGTAACGGCAGACGAATACCGCTAAGTATTTCGCCCGGCGTGCTAACGATTCTGCCAGCTCGTCGCCTATCGCCTGTAATTACAACCTAACTTCAGATCACAGTGCGTAATATCATAATGTACGTCGTCATCTAAAATTAGGAAACAGTTGAGGACGTAACAAGTCTCAAAATTGGTTAACCGTTTGACAATATTGGTGTTCATTTGTGTTCGTATTAACTGTTGGAAAATAGCCTAGCATGCTATTTATTAGTTTTATTCATGCTGTTATAATAACGCCATTTAGCACAGCATCTTTAGCAACATATATGCAGCGCTAGGCGCTGTATTACTCTTTTCTCTTTACTCGTTTACTTGTTTCAGTCATTTAACTGCGGCCATGCTGGAGCACCGCCTTTAGTCGAGCAACTCGACCCCGGGACTTATTCTTTGTAAGCCCAGTACTTATTCTATCGGTCCCTCTTTTGCCGAACCGCTAAGTGACGGGGACGTAAACACACCAGCATCGGGTGTCAAGCAATGCTAGGGGGACAAACACACACACACACACATACATATATATATATACTAGCAGTATCGCCCGGCGTTGCTCGGGTTTGTAAGGGAAATAATTAAATAAGCATTTTTAGAGATGTAAAGTATAATAGCCATCTCAATATGGCTAACCACAAAGGGGGAGGGGTGTTACTGTAGCTTTTTACGTTCTGAGATTTAATAATAAATTTTAGAGAGTTACTTCCCTTATATATGTCAAAAATGGATTAAAAATGGGAAAAATTGATGGTAAATTTTTATTTAAATCGTAGACTCATCGTAGACGCGCGCTAATACCCAGACGGTCTCGATATGAATCACGACTATAAGATACCCGGTTTTGGTTAAACTGCACCGCAAAATGTGGAGTAGTTAGGAATGTAAATCGTAGGAGACAGACACACAACCTCACTTTTATATATAAAGATTTCCTCTATTTACATAATATTGAGGTCTCTTTCTTTCTTTTTATCTTACTGTTTTTACCAATATACATATATATAATAATAAATATATATATAGTTACAGAGATGTACTTGCATAGCAAGTGACTTGATCTGAGATCGTGTGCTGGAACGAAAACAGTTGCAGCGTTGAAGGTGTTTGTAAGCCATTTAAGAAACACACAAAAAACCGTTAGATTCACTTCAACATTTAAATTTAATTTGTCAAAATATTTTCGTCGCTTTGAGACCGCGACCTGTTAGCACGATATTTTTGTCAGTGAACAGGTCGCGGTCTGAAAGCGACGAAAATATTTTGGCAAATTAAATTTAAATGTTGAAGTGAATGTAACGGTTTTTGTGTTTCTTAAATGGCTTACAAACACCTTCCACGCTGCAATATATATATATACACACATATATATATATATATATGTATGTATGTATGTATGTGTGTATATGTGTATGCATGTATGTGTGTGTGTGTGCGTGTCTGTGCTTGTGATTGTCCTCCACCACTGCTTGACAACGAATGTTGGTTTGTTTACATCCCTGTCACCTAGTGGTTTGACAAAGGAAACAGATAGAATAAGTACAATGCTTACAAAAATAAAACTGGAGTTGATTCATTAAACTACAATTCTTCAAGGCATTGCCCCAGCATGGCCACAGACCAATGGCTGGAAAAAAGCAGAAGAATAAAAGAATACATTCTCTGCTTTGGTCCTATGTTCAAGGCATGAGAAAGCTTGAGTTTACATGAGAAGGCCTAACAGACCTGGTAGAAACAGCAGCCAAATCTCCCTCAAATCACACCTTACTGTCTTATGTATGTATATATATATATATGAGCCAATGAGGGGGACCTCTACATGGTAGCTAGACCTGGTAACATGGTAGAAATAGCAGCCAAATCTCCCTCAAATCACACCTTACTGTCGTATCTTTCTGCTACTTGGATATAGGTGTTATATTCGTCGTAAAAAACTTTCCTGTCACACACTCACGCACACGCACACTCACACACGCGCACCCTCACACACACACACACGCGCACGCACACACACACACACACACACACACGCACGTTAGCTTACAATTTTATTTATATATTTGCGTGTCTATGTGTGGAAAGAGGAAGTGGGAGGCAGAGTGAAAGAATCACTCACTACAGTAAGGGAATTACTTTCATTTTATTCGTTGCCCACTGTGTGTGTGCGTTTGCGTGTGGTGTAAACCAGACTAAGAAAAGCATTTGACACACACACCAGAATGTGAGTTTTCTGTAAATTTTGCTTAATTGGAGTTTAAATTTAAAAAACTGGACCTGGCATGACGCGATGCATTGTACTCTTAAAAATGCTAGGTAAATTGTAATTGAAGAAATCCTATATTGTAGATTTGTATAACTCCCAAAGGGAGGCAGATAAAATCTGCCTTTTATAATAAGAGATATACATAAATACGACGGGCTTCTTTCAGTTTCCGTCTACCAAATCCACTCACAAGGCATTGGTCGGCCCGGGGCTATAGCAGAAGACACTTGCCCAAGATGTCACGCAGTGGGACTGAACCCGGAACCATGTGGTTGGTTAGCAAGCTACTTACCACACAGCCACTCCTGCGCCTGTGTGTCTTTTTCATAGAAGTTACAACCAAATCTTCCTGAAGTCACATTACGCTAAAAAATGAGATGCTCACGGCTGGAACCAGTGACGCCACCAGCATTCTGTATTAGCATAAGAAAGTATCGGCTACGAAAACTATGAGGTTCGGTGAAGTCCTTCATATTCAAAGTCAGTTTTCAGCGTAATCGTGAAGTTACAATAACTACTAAGAATACGTAAGTAGGTAACAAAATTTGCTTAGTAGGTGCAAGCTCGGTTACAAAAATTTTACAAACAAGGTCGATTTCTCCAATCTTAATATGAAAACAAAAACAAATATAATAATGATTTTAAATTTTGGCACAAGGCCAGCAATTCTGGGGGAGGGGATAAGTCGATTACATCGATCCCAGTGCTTAACTGGTACTTATTTTATTGACCCCGAAAGGATGAAAGGCAAAGTCGACCTCGGCGGAATTTGAACTCTGAACGCGAAGACGGACGAAATGCCGCTAAGCATTTTGTTTGGCGTGCTATCGATTCTGCCAGCTCGACACCTTAAAAACGCATATGATAATAATAATAATAATAATAATAATAATAATAATAATAATAGCAATAATAATAATAATAATAATAATTATTATTATTATTATTATTATTATTATTATTATTATTATAATTTGTTTCTTTACTACCCACAAGGGGCTAAACACAGAGGGGACAAACAAGGACAGACAAACAGATTAAGTCGATTACATCGACGCCAGTGCGTAACTGGTACTTAATTTATCGACCCCAAAAGGAAGCCTGCTTCCCAACTACATGGTCTGGGGTTCAGTCCCATTGCGTAGCATCTTGGGCAAGTGCCTTCTACTATAACTATAGCTTCAGGCCGACCAAAGCATTGTGAGTGGATTTGGTAGACAGAAACGGAAAGCCCGTCGTGTATGTGTGTGTGTATGTATGTGTGTGTGTGTGTGCGCGCGCGCATGTATGTATGTGTGTGTGCGTCTGTGTCTTTCCCTACACCATCGCTTGACAACCGGTATTGGTGTAGTTATGTCCCCCGTAATTTAGCAGTTCGGCAATAGTAGCCGATAGAATAAGTACGAGGCTTTTAAAAATTAAGTACTGGGGTTGATAAATTCCACTAGAATTTCTTCAAGATGGTATTGCAGCATGGCTGCAGTCTAATGACTGAAACAAGTAACAAAAAAAAAGACATAGGCGCAGGAGTGGCTGTGTGGTAAGTAGCTTGCTTACCAACCACATGGTTCCGGGTTTAGTCCCACTGCGTGGCATCTTGGGCAAGTGTCTTCTGCTATAGCCCGGGCCGACCAATGCTTGTGAGTGGATTTGGTAGACGGAAACTGAAAGAAGCCTGTCGTATATATGTATATATATATGTATGTGTGTCTGTGTTTGTCCCCCTAGCATTGCTTGACAACCGATGGTGGTGTGTTTACGTCCCCGTCACTTAGCGGTTCGGCAAAAGAGACCGATAGAATAAGTACTGGGCTTATAAAGAATAAGTCCCGGGGTCGATTTGCTCGACTAAAGGCGGTGCTCCAGCATGGCCGCAGTCAAATGACTGAAACAAGTAAAAGAGTAAAAGAGTATACACAGCTTAGAAAAATTAAGTCCACAGCCTTACAACAATTTGAAGCAGTTTGAACAGTTCAAAGAAGACAACTCTGTAGAGATACAAAAGCTCAAGTAAACTCGATGATATGTTTTGCAATGTTGCATTCTGCCTTCAAGTCGTCAAAAGTTCAGCTGATATCTTTCTGCCAGGAATTTCAGACTGTCGATGTTTAGAAACTGGTCACTTTAAGATATAAGATGGAAAATGACTCTCTGAGTGGGTGCAGAAAAGTTCTTTGGCTTTGCGTAAAAGAAAATACAGGAGGATCAATTAATTATGATTTTATTCAATATATTTCCCCTCTCAGATTCACTCACTTATTGCAGTGATACTTCAGTTTTTCTAAGTCCTTATTTTTTTAATTACATTTTATAAATAATTACATTGTGTGTTGTGTTAATATGTTATGTTTAATTTAATTATTTTAGGTATAATATTTTAGAATATTGGGTTTTTCTAAGAACTCGGAAGTCTGGGCCTTTCACGTAATCCTTAAAGACAGGAATTTTTCAGCACCCACTCGTAGTTTTCCGTCGAAAAGCGACGACAGAGCTATAAGCAAGTCCGATCCAAAATGGGAACGGTCCCGAGGCGAAAATCGGTAAAAGTTTCTTCAACCACGAGCTGGCAGAAACGTTAGCACGCCAGGCGAAATGCTTAGCGGTATTTCGTCTGCCGCTACGTTGTGAGTTCAAATTCCGCCGAGGTCGACTTTACCTTTCATCCTTTCGGGGTCGATAAATTAAGTACCAGTTACGCATTGGGGTCGATGTAATCGACTTAATACCTATGTCTGTCCTTGTTTGTCCCTTCTATGTTTGGCCCCTTGTGGGTAATAAAGAAATAGGTATTTCGTCTGCTGCTACGTTCTGAGTTCAAATTCCACCGAGGTCGACTTTGCCTTTCATCCTTTCGGGGTCGATAAATTAAGTACCAGTTCCGCACTGGGGTCGATGTAATCGACTTAATACCTATGTCTGTCCATGTTTGTCTCCTCTATGTTTAGCCCCTTGTGGGTAATAAAGAAATAGGTATTTCGTCTGCCGTTACGTTCTGAGTTCAAATTCCGCCGAGGTCGACTTTGCCTTTCATCCTTTCGGGGTCGATAAATTAAGTACAGTTACGCACTGGGGTCGATATAATCGACTTAATCCGTTTGTCTGTCCTTGTTTGTCCCCTCTGTGTTCAGCCCCTTGTGGGTAGTAAAGAAATAGGTAAAAGTGTCTTCAACCACCTCCTAAACACCTTATTGACCACTGAAGCCTCCAAATGCTGTGGCATTAGCCTTGTAGCTTTCGTTTCTGCCAAACCAGCTGGATGTTTTTAATAAGTCTTTTGCTTGACCGTATTCTGTGCCTTCGTTGCCCCAAAAGCTTGATTCGTATCAAAACTTCTTCGCAGGCAAAAAAGTCAAAGAAATGATTTTCCTTCAATTTCCTCTTTCCTGTTATTTGATATCCTCTCTGAAATAGCTTTGAAATTATTGCTTAATTGAACGAAAGCAGAAAAATACTAACAAGTAAATAAATAATAATCGGTGGCAATGATTGTGATGGTGAGTATTGTTGTTGTTGGTGTTGTTGTTGTTGGTGGTGGTGGTGATGGTGGTGGTGGTAATGATGTTGAAAATAAAATAAAAGTAAAAATAAAACAAGTACGAATTTGCAGCTGTTGGTGTAGATATAATAGTGGTAATGTTTGAAATGGAATGGTGATGATGACAGGAAAAATTAAGATTCTAGAGCGGTATGAATTAATGCTAGATAAATAAATAAATAATAAAAAGAATGGTAAGAGGAGAATAAAGTGCAGTTGGCAGTGATGATGGTGTTGATGAGGAAGAGAGGTACATTCGTAGAAAGATAAAATCTAGATAGCTGCTAGCAATGACTACCAGAAAAGTATATAATATAAAATTAATATGGAGCTTCCAAAAAGAAAAAAAACTTAATGCAAGGTCAGCAAGTAGAGTCTTATAAATCGGCGGTTCCCGAGACTTTTTTTACACTATGGACGAGTTTCATAGAAGACAGTTTCTTTCTGAAACTGGTCTTCCTAATATAAACGGTTCGGCAAAAGACACCGAGAGAATAAGTTGCGGTCTTTTGAAAAAATAAGTACTGGGATCGCTGTGTTCGACTGGACCCTTCAAGACGGTGCCCCAGTATGGCCGCAGTCTAATGACTGAGAGAAGTAGAAGATGAGATACATGTATATATACGTGTATATATATATATACGTGTATATATATATATATATATATGTATGTATGTATATATATATATATATATATATATATATATATATATATATATATATATATATATACTTACACTAGCAGCATAGCCCGGTATTGCTCGGGTATGTAAGAAACTTTGTCAATAAGCAATACCCTTTACCTTTTTACCGTTATTTTGTAAAATCATGGTCGGTCTCAAAGTGATATGGTTTTGTCGATTTCTCCCAATACTTGTTAACTGCATTGACAAAAGGTCGTTAGTTTGACATTTAATGTCCAACATCGGTGTAGGGAAAATCTATGTGAACTTTCAAAAAATATCGCAGAAAAATCGGTTTGCTATGTGTGCCACATATGTAATTAACCGATTTTTTCCAGTAATAACGTATCCTATTGGAATCAAAAGGGCCATATAGCTCCTTGGAGCAGACATGATGCTCGCTGTGAATTTCAAAAAAAATTCCTGCCAATTTGTTAAAGATATTGTCGAAACTATATCATCTTGCATTTGAACGCGATTTCCCAAAATAGCATGATTTTATCGATTTTTTCTGATGGTAAGGTATCGCATGGAAAACTAACGTCAGAATTAAGTTCCTTAGGGTAACATTAAGCTTCACCATGAGTTTGGTGAAAATCAATTGCAAGTTGCGAAAACTACAACGGAAAATGTGTTGCATTTGATAAGCTTAGATTCTCGACCCCATGTCGAATTTATCGATTTTTTTTAGAACTGGGGGAACTTTTCAAAATTTTCGCTGCGTTAGTTTTGAATTATGACATCGGGCTATGTGTGTGTCAAGTTTCATCAGAATCGGTTGAAAGCCGTGGTCAGGGTGAGGGTACAACTTGACAGACACACAGACAGACAAACTGCCTGTTATATATAGAGAGATAGAGATACATATCTTTCTCTATATATATATATACTTACATACATATCTCTATATATATAAAACTGAGAATGAGTGTCTGTCTGTCTGTCTGTGTGTTTCCCTAAAACTTGAGAACTACACAACCAATTTCATTCAAATTTTACACATGCCTTACTTAGGGTCCATGTAGTTTCATGGGCAAAAACATGTTCAACCGCTTGCCTAGGGTGAGCCCATAGCGATATCATATCTTCTCCACTATTTCAGTATTACGTGTTAAAAGTGAAATAAAAACATCTCTCTATTTTATGTCAGATACTTTCACTTTAGCAATAAAAATTAGAGATAATAATAACAATTGAATTATATGTAGTAAGTAATAATTAAAATCAAACTAAAGTATGATATAATAATTAAATCGTAACATTACATCAATGACTTGAACTTGAATCTGTGGTTTCACATGAATGGGAATAAATAAAAAATAAAATCTAAGTGCAGAAATGGAATAGTCCAGATGGAGGCGTGCATTAGATTATTTGCAAATTAGCTAGCATTAAGTATCTATATGAAGTTTGGCTGTACGAAAGATGTTTCTACTGAGTACCGCTGTTGGTTTATTTCTGATCCATAAAGGCCTATAGCTTCAACAGAGTACTGCTTTTTTGTTTACCGTAAGGTTTGTTGTTATTATTATTTCTGTTTAACTATTGTTATCGCGATTGTTGGTTCCTCGTAAGGGAAGCGTTGTTGTGTTGCATTTGTTAAATAATTGTAAACCGTAACCCTCTCCCTTTGGGAGAAGGAGCTTTGGTTATTGTTTAAAAATTGAATTGCGTCCCTGTTTGGGGAAATTGACAATATTTTCACCGTTTACACGGAAGCATTTTTGTTAGAATGCCTTTGATAGAAGAAAGTCCAAAAATGAATTTCGCTGCAGCCGTCGGCGGGCGGCGAACTCATTAAAATTAAAATGGAAGAAATACAAACCTATCTCGGATTGATCACCGACAAAGACGGTGAATCTAGGATAACACCACCAAACGAAATAAAAAATAAAATTAAAGAAAAGACTATTGCCTATAAAGTATATAATGTAGAGAAAAAAAAACGATTTGAACACCTGGAGGAAAGCACCATTGAAAAGTGTCTTGGTGAGACTATGAAAGATATCAAGTATCTAACGTGAGGCGGTAAATTCGCCACAATAGAAGCAAGGTTCGAGTCAACGGAGCATGCAAGGGAGTACTTGACTCGAACCTTGCAAAGTGGAAATATTTTATTTTTACCTTTATATCTGGGGCGAAGAACGTCCCGGATAAGGTTAAAATCCCCCCCCCCCGAAGTAGAGGTAGGCTGGATTGTAGCTACACTTCTATACAAGAGGGAGGACAAGATACAATTGATCGAAATTACAAGAGACGGGCTAACAATTCCAGTCTTTTATATATTTTGAGTATTGTTATCACTAGCGATATCAAGATATAACTTTGTATTTTGTATTTTATGAGTAGATGTATATATATAGATGTACATGTAATATGTACACATATATATATACACATATATACATGCACTAGCACTATGACCCGGCAACGACGGGTCTTTAATGCTAGTATATGTATATATATATATATTATATATATATATATATATATGAAGGCGCATGGCTCAGTGGTTAGAGCGTCGAGCTTACGATCGTGAGCTCGAATCCCGGACCGGGCTGCGTGTTGTGTTCTTGAGCAAGGCACTTTATTTCACGTTGCTCCAGTTCACTCAGCTGTAGAAATGAGTTGCGACGTCACTGGTGCCAAGCTGTATCGACCTTTGTCTTTCCCTTGGATAACACTGGTGGCGTGGAGAGGGGAGGCTGGTATGCATGGGCGACTGCTGGTCTTCCATAAACAACCTTGCCCGGACTTGTGTCTAGGAGGGTAACTTTCTAGGTGCAATCCCATGGTCATTCATGACCGAAGGGGGTCCTAATATATATATATATATATATATATATATATATATAACTGAGGTAGTGTGTGTGTGTAGAAACCCACATAACTTCTGAAGTTCACAACTGATTTTCTCAAAACTGGGAACATACATTACTTATATTCCGGTGATGGCTTCAGACTCTTAAATTTTTTCACATAATGAGTAATGCGGCCTCTGAGAGCAGAAAACAGCCTTCTCTGGGTTAAGCCATTACGCCTTATCTTTTCAAGTAATTCATTACTACAAATTCTCATGTGCCTGCATAGGTTCAGTTTATGTTTCTTATTCTACAGCCACACCAGCAATACAATGTCAACCCTTCGCCTTCTGCAGCATTTCAACATTTCACTTCCCCGTTGCTGTCTCCCATTGCAGCCCCTTTCCGGAATGTACTCATTCACGTACAGTATCTCCATTACATCTACATTCATTCGACTGTCAATCATACGATGGGTCGTGTTAGACACAGCACCGATAGCCGCATAGGAGAGTATATCCGCTGACAGCATTTCGGTACGTTAAAAAATCACATACCCCCAATTTTCCATGACAGGATAGGGCCTGGAATCTTCCAAACGGATGCATGACATGTTGCTTAGTCGAATTAGCCCATCATCTACACCACAAATGTTTTGTCGTCAATGCTGCAATTTCCCGTATCACATGTTTCAACATAACTGTAATATATTATATACAAACTATGCCATCTTAAACCAGAGCAATGCCGGGTATCTCTGCTAATGTATATATATATATATATATATATATATATATATGATTGATTGATTGATTGATTCTAGTTTCAGCTTATGAGCTGTGGCCATGCTGGGGCACCGCCATATATACATATATATATGTTTGTATTTATATATGTATGTATTGTGGATGGATGGATGGATGGATGGATGGATGGATGGATGGATGAATATATATGTGTGTATATATAGAGAGAAGGGGGCGGGAGGGTAAGAGAGGAGGGAAGGACGTAGACAGTATGTATACACACACTTATACATACATACATACACACACACACATACATATACACATAGAGAGGATGCGAGAGCTATTTGAGAACATATATGGAAATTAAATAAAGCAACTCTAATGAAATAAAAGCCAAATATATTTTAAACAATCAATTATGCACATGATTTGGATAAGTTTCTTATAAGATTATTCTATGAATCCGCCTTCTGCTTCGATGACTGTTTCAATACGGAACCGAAATCATTTACATACCTACATTAAATGATCCTTATTTATTTCGGACATAACATGGACTGGACAGTGGTAGCCGTCAATAAAATTATAGTATTGTGAGGATGTCGATTAGTCCTCCTTTGACCAACATTCCAAACGTTATAGTCTATGGGATTTAACTCTGGCAAGTTTGGAAGCCACAAGTTTGGTACTACATAATTGTTAATACTGTCTCATTTTCATTCTTGGGTTACGTGGGCTTTATGAGAAGGTACAGAGCCTTGTTGAAACATATATGGCCATCCACTGCGTGCTTCATCTATCCAGAGCTTAACAACTGTCTTCGGTACTCAGCGTATCCAGTAGTATTAATTCTAAGACCTTGTGGAAAGATATAAGGTAGCATGACATGACCTTCATTATTCACCACTCCTAAAACCATCACAGATGCTGGAAACTTCGTGTGCATCACTCTGGGAATAACAGAAGGATTTGCACGTAACCAGTGGTCATTTCTCTAGTTAGAATTTTAGTCTTGGTCGAATATCTTTATATATAAAACTGAAGTTGTGTGAGAGTCTGTCTCCTCCGATTTTGATTCCTAACTACTCCCACATTTTGCGGTGCAGTTTAACCAAAAGCGGGTATCTTATAGTCGTGATTCATATCGAACCCTTCTAGGTATTAGCGCGCGTCTACGATGAGTCTACGATTTAAAAAAAAATTACCATCATTTTTTTGCTTGGTTTATATAAGGGAAGTAACTCTCTAAAAATGCTTATATAGTCATTTCCCTTACAAACCCGAGCAACGCCGGGTGATACTGCTAGTTTTCTCATAAAGTTGAACGAAAGCATGCCCCCTCCGTAGTGGAATTTTAACCTTCTTAAGTGACCGCTTGACGCGGATCAGATGGTTTTTCCTATGTCCTTACAGACTTGGATTTACTTCTCCTCACTACATACGACTTACATCGAATGTCCTCGTACACCTGAAGTTCTTTGGCGATAACCCTCATTGATTTTCTGGGATGATCATCGAAAAGGTTTTGAACTCGTTGAAGCTGGCTGAACGTTTAGAATGTTTTTATCTTTGATACAGCTGAGGCATTCCATCCGAACTTTGTGTACAAAAGACCTTGCGACATTCAGAAAGTTGGCAATTTCTAAATTTCTACATCGCTGTCTTCCGAACGTTTGGCAACAATGACTGCTTGTCTTTTTATTTCTTGTGTTAGAATTTTAACTATCATGGAGGGATCCGAAAGCAATAAAAGCTTTTCACTTGTTCAGAAAAGAATAATGTACTCATAATTAAGTGTCCTCAAATACACCTCGCATTATGTACATTCGTTTATATTGGAAGCAGCTATACGACTATGTTCGAGTTTTATCTTTTTAGTTTAGGTTTTTCCCATTTTGTCATTAGCTTTTTTCAGTTGGTTTGGAACAGTAGAGTTCCTAAATCTATATCCGACTTGTCTAAATTATATTGAATTAAATATACCTAGCCTTTGTGTTGTTTCTGCCAAAGGTGTTTTGCCATTAGTATCATGCTACAGTTGTAGATCTTTAAAGTTTAAACTTTTAGTCATTCGGGAGTTTTAGCATACCTGAAGTCACACTTGTCTGTTTCCATAGCCAGGTGACTATTGAACTCCAAGCGCGCGAAACCGATTCGTAGGATCGGCCGTAATGGATATTCGGATGTTTTGCGTTCTTGTCCCATTTTGTATTTTATATATATATATATATGTGTGTGTGTGTGTGTGTGTGTGTGTGTGTGTGTGTGTGTGTGTGTGTGTGTGTGTGTGTATGTGTGTTTCCGTCTACCAAATTCACGCACAATGCTTTAGTTGGCCGTGACTATAGGAGAAAGCACTTACCTACGGTGGGTGCCGGGGCCTGCTACATTCATCGGACTGCACTACTTGACATTGAAAACAAAACATTAATGTATAACATGTTTTTCCCCCCTCTCTCATTCGATACCTATTTCTTTATTACCCAGACATAGGTATTAAGTCGATTACATCGACCCCAGTGCATAACTGGTACTTAATTTATCGACTCCGAAAGGATGAAAGGCAAAGTCGACCTCGGCGGAATTTGAACTCACAACGTAACGACAGATGAAATACAGCTACGCATTTCGCCCGGCGTGCTAACGTTTCTGCCATCTCGACCCCAACGTTTGTTTTGTCTGTCCCCGTATTGTCCCCTCTTTTTCTCAACCTTATGGTGAATAAAGAAACACACACTCTCTCTCTCTCACTCACTCTCTCTCTCCCTCTCCATCTCTCTCTCACTCACTCTCTCTCTCCCTCTCTCCCTCTCTCTCTCTCACTCACTCTCTCTCTTCCCCTCTCTCTCTCTCTCTCTCTCTCTCTCTCTCTCTCTCTCTCTGAGCATGTGTGTGTGCGTGTGTGTGTATGTGTGTGTGCATGTACTCATACACATACATTCATTATATACATGCATAAATGCATACATACACACATACATACACTCACATGCATACTTACATATATACATACAGACAGACAGAAACACAGAATGAATAAATATATATATATATATATATATATATATATATATATATATTATATATGCATGCATGCATACATATCCTTAACATAATTCTCATTTTCTTTTCTTAAGCTCCGCTCACACGAATTAAAAATACAAGCTGCCACTGGGCAAAAAGTACATAACTTACCACATCTTCCTTGCTATAATGATGACAATATAATAGTGCAAATCTCACGTGGTACGTTGTTTTCTATTGCCAACAACGTATGAGTCATACCTTTTTTTTTTTTTTTTTGGATATCCCCTTTCCCCCTTGCAAAAGGTCATGGTCGTTGCCTCGGAATAAGCCCTAAATTAAGCGAAATAAACTTGCGTTAGAAAAATAAAAGTGTGTAATCCAGCGTCGGCAATACTATGAAGACTGGCTCTCCACCACTTACGACGACGACGACGACTGTTCTAGTTTATTCGCTAAACGGAACAGCCTGCTCGTGAAATTAACGAATTCTGTGTGGTAAGTAACTTGCTTACCAACCACATGGTTCCTGGTTCAGACCCACTGCGTGGCACCTTGGGCAAGTGTCTCCTACTATAGCATTGTGAGTGGATTTGGTAGACGGAAACTGAAAGAAACCCGTCGTATATATGTATATATATATATATATGTATATGTATATATATATATATATATATATATATATTTAGCGGTTTGGCAAAAAGAGACCGATAGAATAAGTACTGGGCTTACAAAGAATAAGTCCCGGGGTCGATTTGCTCGACTAAAGGTGGTGCTCCAGCATGGCCGCAGTCAAATGACTGAAACAAGTAAAAGAGTAAAGGAGTATATATGTGTGTGTGGGTGTGTGTGTGTGTATGTATGTATGTATATATATATATATATTATATATATATATATATATATATATATATATGTATATATGTATGTATATATATGTATATATATGTATATATGTATGTATATATATATGTATATTATGTATATATGTATATATGTATATTATATGTATGTATATATCTATATATATGTGTATGTATATATATATATATATATATGTATATAATGTATATATATATATATGTATATATGTATATATATATGTATGTATATATATATATATATATGTATGTATATATCTATATATATGTGTATGTATAATATATATATATATATATATATATATATATATTATATATATAATATATATATATATGCATGTATGTGTGTGTATATGTTTGTGTGTCTGTGTTTGTCACCCCAACATCGCTTGACAACCGATGCTGGTGTGTTTACATCCCCGTAACTTAGCGGTTCATCGAAAGAGACCGATAGAATAAGTCCTGGGGGCGATTTGCTCGTCTAAAAGGCGGTGCTCCAGCATGGTCACAGTCAAATGACTGAAACGAGTAAAAGAGTATGCAGCTGGGCTCTCCAACAGACACCACGTACCCCTAATGTGGTCCTCAGGGATATCCAAAGTGACCCAGAATGTGACTAGGCTGACTCTTTGAAATACATATACCGTAAATCCTCGAGTATAATCCGTATTTTTTTCCCAAAATTTGAAGGTCAAAATCCCTAGTGCGTATTATATACGAGGTTAAAAATGAAAATGATTTCTAAGCAATGTCCGAGTCTCTATTTGCTGTCCGGCAATGTTTATTCAGACGCATTTTGTGATGTCGGGCGCGAAAATACCTTAAGCTAAGCCTGAAAGCAATGAAGTCATAAAAGAATCATCCACAACATGCAGTAAGCAACATTTATTAAAATAAAAGTATTCAGAACACAGAATAACATGTAACAAAAACAATTTGCAAACATTTA
>NC_043003.1:97387630-97412630 GCF_006345805.1 Octopus sinensis
ATCCTGTCACTAAACCCTAAACGTCCACCCTAACCCTAAATTTTTTTTCTTAATTGTTAAATTAATTTAATTGTTACGCGTGTAAAAAAAAAACGAAAGCAATGGAAAATAATTAAAACAATTAACAAACAAAATAATTCTATAATTTTATACACACGCTTTCCGTAACACAAGCTTTCCGTAACACAAGCTTTCCGTAACACAAGCTTTCCGTAACACAAGCTTTCCGTATACGTACGGAAAGCGTGTGTATAAAATTATAGAATTATTTTATATGTTAATTGTTTAAATTATTTTCCATTGCTTTAGTTTTTTTTTACACGCGTAACAATTAAATTAATTTAACAATTAAGAAAAAAAAAATTAGGATTAGGGTGAGGTTTAGGGTTAGTGACAGGATGTCTCAGTTTTAGACGCAGCAAATGATTTTAGCTCAATGGAGGTAATCGATTGGTTAAAATTGCCGAAATGCTCGAAATTTCAGACGAAATATCTTACAAACCATAGAATTTTCTCAATAAAACCAAGAGAAAATGATGTTTTATAAACACATTCTACCAGTATACGAAGTTTAAAACTTTTTAGTTACCTAGGAATTATGTTACAAAGTGCCGTTCAAAAGGAAAAGATCCGATTTTACAATATTCACAACGGTTACATTTCCTGGAAATCATATCACTGTTTACAAATAGGGAAACCTGAATGTATGCTGCATTTTATCTTTTATCTTTTACTTGTTCAGTCATTACACTGCGACCATGCTGGAGCACCACCTTGATGAATTTTAGTCAAATGAATCGAGTCGCCAGTACTTATTTCATTTAAGCATGGCACTTATATTATCGGTCACTTTTACCGAACCGCTAAGTTACAGAGACGTAAACACACCAACACCGGTTATCAAACGATGGTAGGACACACACACACACACACACACATATCTCTTATATAAAATCCGTTCTGTCTGTCTGTCTGTCTGTCTGTCTTCTCAGATCTCGGGCATCCTCCATCTGATTGCGCTCAAATTTGATATGTAGATACCGACGGTATCAGGGCGTGTATAAGTCTTGAAAAAATTGCAAAAATCGATTCCAGGGGAGAATGCAATCGATAAAGCCGTTTTTGTCTTGCTTTTCTTCCGTCAAGCTGTACATAACTGCACCTTCCATTTTTTGTTGTTTTTGTACTGCTTAAAGGCACGTTTCTTTCCTGCCAAGCTTACTATTTAAACCGTGTTTGTGTTCTCCCAGTGAACAGCCTTGTCATTACTGGTACTTTAAACTCTTCGGTTGCATATTTTATGTGAATAAAATCGTTTTTCTTTGAAATAGAAGAAAGTCTATCTTTATTTCTTTTGCTGGTGTCTCAAATTTAGGTTAAATCAGTGTTTCTCAAAGGGGAGGCCTATGGGACGGTCGGACAAGTTGTTTTGAAAAAAATTGGTTTAAATGTTTGACAACTCAGCACCGTCCATTGGACGGGAGGCGTTTTGCTCGTATATATATATATATATACTATATATATATATATATATATTAATCCAAACATGAAAGCACAAAAAAAACACAACAACGCGAGGACGTGGAACAAATATAGTATTATTGGACGCTCAGGAAAGAAGGAGGGTTTAACGTTTCGAGCGGAGCTCTTCTTCGGAAACATAGGAGAAGGAAAGATCCAGAGAAGGGAAGACAGAGGGAAAAAAATCGGATCTTTTCAATTCTGAAGCCAGGACCACAGATCTTTCTACTTAACTAAATATTCTGAAACTTCGTATGCTGATAGAGTCTAGCAAAACAAGACACAGGTTGGAACTAGTTTATTTGAGAAAAATCTATTTTATGACTTTATCGTAGATTAAAACTGCGAATTTTAAACCAATAATTGTTTGTTTTCATGTGTAAAACTTGACTGCATTCTATTAGTGTGACGTAGAAAGCGCTTTTGTGACGTACTAACGTTCGGAAAACTGTAAACAAACACAGAACGTAACGGCAGACGAATACGGCTACGCATTTCGCCCGGCGTGCTAACGTTTCTGCCAGCTCTTTGCTTTTTTAATATTAAATTTCTTGCCTTTTGCACAAATAAATACAATAAGTGAAATGAAACGCATTAGCTTAGAAACGAAATCTTGTTAGAAGCCTCGTCACTGAGATGCCACTTCTTAATAGCAAACGAAAGCAAGTACTAACAGAATGGAAACATTTTCAATTTAATACATGTGGCTATTAACTAGTTTTAAATATTGTTATTAGAAGGTGGCTGACTATAGGATCCTGGAAACATGAGTACGTTAAATAATTAGAAGTAGATTTCACGGAGACATGCGGCTTGTTTACATTTAAGATGTTTAATACGTCACCAAATTGGTGGTCGAGACGGAGTAAATAAAATAAAGCCGAATGACGGAATATCATTGGCTAAAATTCTAATTATTAAACAACGTTAAACTTAGAAGTTACAATTCCGTTTTCATTCTGGTTTACAATTAAGTTTACTTTTGACACATTCTACCAGTATACGAAGTTTCAAATTGTTTGGTTCAGTAGGAAAAATTTGAAAAAACTGGCTTCAGAATTGAAAAGATCCCAAAAATCGCCATCGGTACACACGCGGTCACAATATATATATATATATATATATATAACACACACGATGACGGGCTTCTTTCAGTTTCTGTCAACCAGATCTACTCACAAAGCTTTGGTTAACCCGACGCTATAGTAGAAGTCGCTAGCCCAAAATATCACGCAGAGGGACTGAACCCGAAACTAAGTGGCTGGGAAGCAAACTTACCACACAACGGTTACTTATTCGTATTGTGAGAGGTGCCAGTACTATATGTTCATGATAGACAAACGATTCCTTGTAAGCCAGGATCGAGCAGCAACCAAGAAACTTGTCTTCTCACGGACCACTGAAACCTCTCTCTGAATCTCTTGCACTTCTACATTTAGAGCCATATTTTGGCGGCAAAATCATAGAAAATTCCACCAGAAAACGTACGATCAAATTATCGCAGCTAAAGTATGATTGGTTAGAATTTAGAGCAAGTCGTCTGATATATAGTGGCTTATTTTTCGTTACAGGTATAACGCGGTTTCGATTCTAAGCTCCGTAACAATCTTTTTTATAGCTTATTCAGCTGCAAGGGGAGTTACTATGACCTTTGCAAAGTCACCTTGACCTGTGAAATCGATATAATTTCTGTCCAGTGTAAGCTTCTAACATCTGTGCGCTGACATTTGAAAGAAAAACTTGAGCAAGGGGAAAGATTTCAAAGGTACGTCGTTCTGTGGGGGAAGGATTGGACAAAATATTAGTGACGAACTTTGACGGTGAGACATTATAGGAGTGAGTAGGAGAGGAGACACGGGTTTTTGAATAGGTTTGACATATAATAGACATATATAGATGAAACACCACATCCGTGCACCAGAGTATGTGCTGGTTAGTTATAGTCATAGACAACCATTCAGATAGCCTTCAATTGGATATGTTGTAGGATGTTTATATATATATATACTTTATAATTAGGGTTCAGCAGAGATTTGCTTCACCACATACCGAAGTTTAGAAATAGCAGTCAAAAAATCTTAGCTATTCCTTCTACTTTAAAAGGGGCTCCCAGAAAAACCAAAGTGCTTGAAAACAATCCACGCAGGCAAAAGGGAAAAATAACGAAAATCAATCGGTATTAGGTTACCCATGTACGCGCGTTTCGGAATTAGATCGGTATAAAGGATAAATAGCTATACCTTACCCGATCATTTTCGGCTCATCAGCGTGGGATTGCAGAAATATTAATAATTAAATATTAATTCGAAGGCACTAGAGAATATCTCTCCACCTAACGGTATCAGAAAGATCATATTCAGTGCTAGTGCCGCCAAATTCAAAATTCATCACCCTCCCTCACCCATTAGCGTGATGCCAAGTAAGATGCTATAGAGAGAAACTGTAGTTTGTTATCAGGGAGAAGAATTCCAATATATATATATATGTATATATATAGCAGCAGCAGCATCGTTCCAGATGCGAGTCAAGTACTTCATTTTTCATTTTACGTAAGCTTTAAAGCCTCTTCTATTTTGTATTTGTGAGGCATTATGGGGTTTAATTGCGTGTTGTATAAGACCAGGGAGAGTGAGTTTTAATATTATTTCCTGATGACGTGTCTTTTCTTGGCGGACATAAACAAGTTTGTTATTCTTTTATTATTTTATACGTTTCAGCCCTAAGGCAGTGGCCTCGCTGGGGCAACGCTAGTGTAATTATCTTTTCAATGGCCAATTCTTCGTGACTGACTTTTGGTGAAGGAGCGAATCCGACACTGCTGTCCTCTTTGTCTACGTAATTTTGTTGAGGTCTTTATTCATAGAAACAGTACAAGTTTGATATAAATTATCTGCACACGATTGAGGAGAAATGAAACAGGATCTGATTAGAAAAGGGATGAACATTGTTTGAGGTCACAGCTCACATGTCACAAGAGTTCAAAAAGAAAATAATGAAGTCAAGAGCAACGACATTCCTGTCATCGAACTTCTCAAGAGCAAGGAACCACTAATGAATGACAAAGGCGAGCGAGTCCCCAATAGATCTGACTTTGTGGGAATCGTATTAATGGTTACTGAAAAGACTCAAGATGCTAGAGGAATGGTGAGCGTGATAAGTTGATAGTTGCTCTTCAGGAAGAAGAGATACACCGCAGCATGTTATCAAAGACTGGGAAATATACCTGCTCTGAGAAAAATTGAAGAGCTTGACGATGATAAGGTCTAACTCTAGCTCTAAACAATCACAAGCTAAACCACGTTAGCGTCACTTCCTCAGATTAAGTGAGTCACTGTGCCGACGTTCAACTCGCTATAAACCACAGCATCAACTAAAGCACTCATGATTCATCCTTCATCTAAACCCGTCTTAGCAGTATTATAAGCCCCTCTAAAGAATCAATGTGCTAGGCCCAATAGGGTTTCTATATTTGACAGCAAACCACAGCAGGTATAGACCAGAATTAAGTTAAGGCGGCGAGCTGGCAGAAACGTTAGCAAGCCGGGCGAAATGCTTTGCGGTATTTCGGCTGCCGTTACGTTCTGAGTTCAAATTCCGCCGAGGTCGACTTTGCCTTTCATCCTTTCGGGGTCGATAAATTAAGTACCAGTTACGCACTGGGATCGATATAATCGACTTAATCCGTTTGTCTGTCCTTGTTTGTCCTCTCTGTGTTTAGCCCCTTGTGGGCATTAAAGAAATAGGTATAGACCAGAATGGTGCGCTCGACCCAGCTCTGGATTAACCAATAAGCAAAATAAGCACGTGCTTAGAGTATCAAGAGGAGTAGGGCAGCGCAGAAATGGCAAATGGTTTACGATACAGAAAAAAAATCACTCGCTAAAATAATATTTAAAGTGGTTTAAATGATGTCAGTGAGGATCTGAGTAAAAAGACTTTGCAATTAAAAAAAAAGTAAGAGAAAACTTTTCAAATATAAATGAAGTGGAATTATACAAAAATAAACATTATTTTCCATCTTACTGTTTAATTTTGATTTATTTTGAAAACTACAAACTTATTTTGTGGTTTATTATTGTTTATATTTTGAATCACATTTATAAATGGGAACACCAAAATCTTTTAAGGGCTTAGAGCTTCTATGGGTCTGTAGTGAGTGAGGAAAGCTAAATATTCGCGTTGCGGCATAGTATGGTTGTGTTATGGCATGCTCCAGCCAATCAAGGTTGGACTTGTCACCTCCTGAACAACCTAGTTCATTTATGCTAACTTCGCTCCTCCAAAGTCTGGATGACATCAGGCACAACTCTGCCTCGTAATGAAATGTCTATCTTCATTTAAGCTAGCTTCATTCCTATTAGCTTACATCGACTTCCAACAGAATCATTTTGTGCAAAAGAAAGTTATAATACTTTACCTAACTCATATACATATATACCCTCTACACCTCTTGCTACTTGTCAGCACTCGTTCTTATTTTAAATAGTTACTATGTTTTGTTTAATAACTGCCTTCTGACATTCGTTATACATACTCCTTGAATGCACATTTAATGTACTTTGTCACGAACACTTAGTTAGTTAGTTAATTTGGCTCAAAAGCAAATAGCAAGGCCATGTAGGGGGACATGGAGTTAAGTACAGGGTGGTGTTCATGTAAAGAGTTCAGGCCACTTGAGGTCCAGGGAGGCTTTGAACAAAGCAGTCGTCGGCATCTTCACCATCTCGTCTGGCAGCTTGTTCCACGGATCCGCAACCCGGACGGAGAAAGCTCCTCTCCTTTGATTGAGATGAAATCGTCGCAGGTAGAGCTTTTCGGAATGACCCCGCAGCCGACGCTCCGGAGCAGGAGTGAAGAACAGCTCTTTCGAGAGGTTACACTTCCCGCTTATGATGTTGTGGGCGAGAATGAGATCACCACGGCGGCGGCGTTTTTCAAGAGAATAAAGGTCGAGCGTCCTCAGCCTTTCTTCGTAGGACAAATTTTTGAGACCATGAACCATGCGGGTAGCCAGCCTCTGGACTCTTTCGAGGTGATGTATGTCTTTGAGGAGATAAGGAGAAGAGGCTTGAATCCCATACTCCAATATGAGTCTCACCAGCGTGACATAGAGTGGCAGGAATATGGCTGCTGTGAGCATTCCGAATGACCGTCGAATCAAGCATATTTCAAATCAGTGACCACTCTCACTAAGTTAGTGATCTAGACGGTTAAATATTTTTGGGGGAAATATTTTTAAAAAATAATATTGCAAAGACCAATTTGAACAACTTGTGATATCATTCAGACGCATATTCAAAAAGAAATTATAGAACACTGCTGAGCAAACCTAAACTGTGAAATTGCGCAAAGCTAACATGTAAAAGCCATCTATTGTATTTTTCAAAGAAATATCGCTAGTTACATTCTTCACATGATATCCTCATTTTTCGTTTACACCACATGGGTGCTTTTGATTTTTAATATGGCTGCCGTTTTGCCGAGCTTCTTGTTCACGCGTAACCTCGTGGCGCCTTACGCATGCGCAACGGTGTCCAACGCGCATGTCTTGCCTCGATTAGGATTTCATTTTCCCGCTCGCAGCCATTGATGTTACATTCGGGCCTGTTTCGTAAATTTACGCCGTTTTCCTGGATTTGTGTTATAATTATTAAAAAATCACAAAACAATACTAGGGTTAATTTTTTTTCTAGCCATGCTTGATTTCTTTCCTGTGAGAGCAGTGTTTACCACATTTTGGTAATTCGTGCGTGTTGCATTCCTTGACCCGCAATGAGAGAGGGTGCATTTGCGGACAGCGCCATGCTTAAGCAGTTTGTCTTCTGTTTACCATCAAATGTGCAGGCCCCCTCGCCCCCATGATGGAGGCCAGTACTGTGAACCAGTTGGCTTACTCTGCTGATAAGGTATTGGATTATACTGGCGAAAGTGTTGCTACCACGCCTGCCTGGCTACTTGCTGCTGTTTCTTCGTCTTCGGTAGCATCTGTCTCATCGGAGCATGATTCGACGCAAGCGGCAACCCTACTGGCCATTCTGGAATTAACTAGAGAAGTCAAACATTTACGTGGTGTGCAGAATTCTTCTCCACGCCGGTGGTCATTTAGTCGTTCATCCTCTCCCAGACGACATTCTTTCCTGCTTTTTCGTCGACACACTGTTTGTACCATAGACGTTTTGGTGCTGCTGCCCAGAAATGTACTCCACTGTGTTCTTACTCGAGTCAGGAAAATGCTGCAGAGGGACACGGAACACGACAGCTGCTCCCAGTTCGCGCTGGTGCTGGCTGCAGTATTTGGCCAGTGAGATCCGTCAAAGATAAACCTACTCTTTCTTCGATTACCCTGCAAGCTGTGAACCACTCGCCAATACCTATTTCTTTATTACCCACAAGGGGTTAAACACAGAGGAGACAAACAAGGACAGACATAGGTATTAAGTCGATTACATCGACCCCAGTGCGTAACTGGTACTTAATTTATCGACCCCGAAAGGATGAAAGGGAAAGTCGACCTCGGCGGAATTTGAACTCACAACGTAACGGCAGACGAAATACCGCTAAGCATTTCGCCCGGCGTGCTAACGTTTCTGCCAGCTATTTTTGGCCAAAAGTCGACTACTTCGTCGGTCAGCCCAGTATTCTTTATCACAGCAACTGGAAACTAATACCAATTGATGTTAGACTCTTTCTCGGAGCTCACCAACCTGAATTTCCAAGTGAATACTCTTGCTCACTCTATGGAACATTTCATCTCAATGAATGGTGTTTTCACGTCCTCGTCGTCTACCTCCGGAAAAGTTAAAGGAAGCGAAAGCAGAGATTAATCACACGTTGCAGTTCTGGATTATCCGCCCTTCTACAAGTCAGTGGGCCCCGCCCCTTCACACGGTACCCAAGAACTCTGGCGATTTTCACCCTACGGGGGATTTTAGGTGTCTCAGTGCTATCACTACTCCTGATAGGTATTCGATTTCTCACCTGAAAGTTTTTTTTCCCCTCATTGCATGGCTGTACTGTGTTTTCCAAGCTCGATCTCATCAGGGCTTATCACCAGATCTCTGTCCACCCTGAAGACATTCCGAAGACGGCAGTAACAACGCCATTTGGCTCTTTCGAATCCTTGACTATACCATTTAGCCTTCGAAATGCTGCCAGCACTCTTTAGCAGTTCATAGACGAAGTCATTAGTGGACGGGATTTCGTCTATGCCTGCATCGACGATCTTCTGGTTGCCAGTTCTTCAGCGGAAGAACATGCTCATCATTTAAGGTTACTTTTCCAGCGATTTACCCAGTATAAAGTGCGGATTAACCCAGCTAAATGTGTTTTTGACGCATCCACCCTTGTGTTTCTTGGTCACATCATAAAGATAGTATTCAACCTTTACCAAGCAAAGTGCGAGCCATTAAGGACATCCTCCTTCGACTTCCTTTCGTCAGTTACGCCACAGCCTCGGTTTATTTAACTTCTATCGTCGATTCATTCCTTACTGCGCTGGACTCTTGTCTCCACTCACTGAGCTTCTCAAGAACCGACATAAGAAGAATGAAACCATTTCGCTGACTCCTACTCGAACAAGAGCTTTTGACGCTGTGAAACACGAACTTTCTAAAGCGGCTCTCCTTACACATTCTGTCTCTGATGCAAAACTTTCGCTTGTGATTGATGCATCAGACACAGCAATCGGTGCTGCTTTACAGCAATTTCATCAGCAACACTTGCAACCTCTTACGTTTTTCTCTCGGTAGCTGAAACCTATTTAGACGCGTTACAGCGCCTGCAGTCGTGGATTGTTGGTAATATGCCTGTCAGTGAAGCATTTTCAGCACATCCTGGAAAGAAGGGGCTTCTCTATATATATTGACCATAAACCTCTTAGATCTAACTTACGGTCCAAGCTGGAAAAGTACTCACAGAAAGAGACTCGACACTTTGACTTTATATCGCAGTTCACTAGCGATATTCAACACATCTCCGGTGCAGAAAACACTGCTGCAGATGCATTGTCCCGTCTGCCGATCAGTTTTTTAGCGTCCACTGTGGATATTGATCTGAATGTTTAGCCCTCAGAGCAGCCTTCTCTGGACTCACTCAAAATTCTTCTGAATAGGCGATGTGCAAATTCAAATACTTGCCTGTACCAACCTCCAACAAAATGATCCTGTGTGACGTATCGGCAGATTCGCTTCGTCCCTTCGTCCCAGAGACTCATAGATGAGCTGTGTTCGATGCTCTGCATAATCTATCGCATCCTGAAGCCCCGGTCTCAGTGAAGCTCATTACGGCTAGATTCTTATGGCCAGACATGAGGTATAACATCACTGACTGGTCTCGTTCTTACCTCTACTATCAAAGTTCGAAGGTGCATAAACACATTCGTGTACCTCTCAGCACCTTCAGCACATCAAACGCGCGCTTCCATTAGATTCACATTGATCTTGTTGGACCCTGGCCCGGCAGTCAAGGATATACTTACATCCTTACTTGCATTGATCGTTTCACTTATTGGCCTGAAGCCATTCCTCTAGTTGATATTTCTGCTTACCCCGTAGGCTGGATATCGCGTTACGGTGTCGTACCACCATCACTACAGACCGTGGTAGTCAGTTTGGGTTCCCACCTCTTCTCAGAACTTACTAAGAGCTTTTTACGTATCCGGTAAGCACCGATGATCGGTGCTCACCGGATACGTACTACAAGTCACCATCCTGCATCCAACGGAATGGTGGAGTGTTTCCATCGACAGTTGAAAGCCGCATTTCCTGTGTATCCTGATAATCAACGCTGAATCGAGAACTTCTCCATAGTACTCCTCGGCATTCGGACTTCGTTCAAGGAGGGTCTCGGATACTCCCCAGCGGAGCTGCAATACCTAGTAGACCTTTCGACGCAAGATTCTGCTCTTTATGTGAACCACTTTCGTATTTATCTTCAAAACCTATCACCGATGAATACTCGGCACCAAACCGTGAAACTTGCGGTTCCGAAGGACATGGCCTGGTGGACTCACGTTTTCGCCAGAAACGACGCCGTGAGAAGTCCTCTCACTCAACCTTACTCAGGACCTTATCGTGTTCTTTCTCGTTCTAACAAATATTTCACAACTGACTGCAATGGTTCCAGAGGCACTATCTCTGTTGACAGACTTAAAAGGGCCTATATAAATGCTCATACCTCGGAACCTCATACACCCAACACACACACTGCCCACACACATCTTCCCCACCTCTACCAGCACACAGAACGACAACCCGCAGTAGTCGTTGCGTCCATTGACCCAAGAGACTTTGTAAAACTATTTATATATGAACTGGCCTTAAGTGCCTGTCATTGTCTCATTTTTACATGCTTGCTTTTCTTATTGTATTCATCTTTTCTTCTTTTTCCATTGTTTGAACATTTCGCTTTGCATTTTGTCTTCCTTTTCCTTCATACTGTTGTTTATATTAAGTTGTAGTTTGAACAGGGGGTACTGTAGTGAGTCAGGAAAGCTATATCTTTTTGTTTTCGGGGCATAGTACAGTTGTGCTATGGCATGCTCCAGCCAATCAAGGCTGGACGCGTAGGAATACAAATGGCCCTGCTCTGCCCAAGAAGAGAAGCGCAGTTTTTAAGAAGTTAGCGAAAAGACAATGTAGAAGCGGCAGTTATTCTTCCAACATGCAACAGTTTTTGTGTGTTCTCCACCAATTTTGTGCAACTCACTTGAAGTTATATCGGCTCTCGACTTGTCACCTCTTGAACAACCTAGTTCATTTATGCTAACTTCGCTCCTCCAAAGTCTGGATGGCATCAGGCACAACTCTGCCTCATAATGAACTGTATATCTTCATTTAAGCTAGCTTCATTCCTATTAGCTCACAACGACTTCCAACAGAATCATTTTGTGTAAAGTATGTCATAATACTTTACCTGACTCATATACATATATACCCGCTACACCTCTTGCTGTTTGTCAGCACTCGTTCCCATTTTAATAAAGTCACACTGTTTTGTTTAATAATTGCCTTCTGACATTCATTACACATGCTTCTTCAAAGCCCATTTAATATAGTTTGTCACGAACACTTGCATAGTTCAAATTAGTGACCACTCCCACTGAAGGTCTTTATCCGGCTTTGTCTCGACTCATGAGGCCTCCAGTGCACCCATGTCTTCAAACGACACCGCCTTGTCCCATCATCTCCTCAAACATTTTGTGTTCCTCTCCAGGCCCTTTATTAACGCATTAACCACTATTCCCACTCCTTTATTTTCCCAGAATGTCAATTCTGTGGAATTCCTTTACTGTACATAATTTTTTTTTTTTTTACAACTGACAACTTGTAAATGTTCAAAGAGGAACTCTTACCCATCTCAGAGGGTTTGTGAAAGCAGAAGTGCTATCCGCCCCATAACTACTAATAACGCCGCCAACTGTTACGTTTTCCCTTCCGGAATACACAGTTTACTGTACAGAACACGTTTGCACTATCATTGACAACACAAGTACTGCTAGTACTGTAGGGCAAGAACGTGCCAATGAGAAAACTTCTATGATCTGCCAGCTTACTAGAAATAGTAGCCAGATCTTCCTGGTCATAGGTCTTCTTGATCAGGATTGATTTGAGGTAAAACGAAGCACTCACGAAGTAGTAACTTGATCTGTTGAAAATAGCAACCAGACCTCACTCAAATCTCAACCTACCGTCTTAAAAAAAGGAACGACATGGGTGGATAATGTAGACATAGCTATATAAAAAGACTGGATGGTCAACACCGGAACGCTTTTCATCATAAATTTGCTTTATCAGAGCTTACCAAGAGCTAAACAACAATAACAGCAATAACAAGAATTAAAACTGCGGGATCGACTATAGTCATAAAATGATTTCTCGTAAAAGGTTGCGTTAATTTGTAAAACTGGGGGAATTACAGAAATGTTACAGCAGCAGACTAAATGAGGTGTTACTGTTGTATAATTGGTAACACACTTATTGTATAATTGGTAACACAGATGAAGGGCAAAGTTGACATTGGTGAGAAGCAAACTCAGAATATAAAGCGATGAGACTAAATACCACGTGCTGTTGTTTAACCCAAATCAATCCTAATCCAGCAAACCTATAATCATCGACATTACACCAGTGACCATCACATCTTTTAATGGGAGAGCTCTTCTTGAAAAACATTTCCCAGTGAGTCAGCAAATCTCCTTCGAACCTAGAGGTGTGATTTAAAAGAGATTTGTTACCTGCTATTTTTAGCGGATCTAGTGGCTATTTAGATCTCTACTGACGCTCTAAAGTTTCCGAAATTTCCCCAACTTCACATTTTGCTTCCGTTTTCTTTTCGGTTATTGTCTTCAGTCAAGTTCAACCGCATTTTTTAAAGGTGACAACGTCACTTCCTCTAACCTCATCTATTCACACCCATTTTTTCCGTTCCCAATTCCTTTTTGTTCCGGTTTTTCTTTCTCCGCCTCTATAAACTTCTCTCATCCTACTGTTTTCCTCTATTTCTCTATTCCTGCTTTATAACCACAACCCTCCCCCCTCTCTCTCTCTTCCTTACTTTCTTTCTTTCTCTCTAAACATTCTACTCCTCTTTTGCTTCTTCGCTTTCTAATATCTGTTACCATCCAGTTCTATCTTGCAATTCTTCTTAATTTTCTGCCTTTTCTCTAATTACTGCTTCTTAATTACTCCTCTTCAAGCAATCAACCTTTCGCTTTTACTCGTCTCCCTTTTCCCTTCTCACTCCTTTACGTTCCCATCATCAATTCTTCTTTACTTTATTATGTATATCTCTCACTCATTCTTTCCATGTCTGTCTTCCATCGCGTGACACACGCACACGCGCACACGCAGAAATTTATGTCTGTCACGAAAATATGTCGGAAATGGCTTTCATCATGTGCCTACAATAGACTGACTTATTACATAACCGCAACAACGAAATGTTCTTCCTTCTTTTGATTGCAAATAAAACAAAGGCGATGAGCTGGAGGAATCGTTAGCACGCCGGAAAAAATGCTTAGCGGCCTTTCTTCCGGCTTTACGTTCTGAGTTCAAATCCCGCGGAGATCGACTTTATCGTTCATCCTTTCGTGATCGATAAAATAATACCAGGTGAGCAAAAAAGTTCAGGCCTTGTACGCATAATATAGAAAGGCTTGTGTGCAAAACACATTGTTTCCTGTTAGCACAAATAAAGTATTTCACATAATACAAACATTGCAAGTGAATTTCTACACACAAAAATTTTCCTGTGCAAATGAGACAAACAGTAGCAGCGAAATATTCTCTTGGTCTCAAAACGAAACACAACGAAACAGTCGAACGCTCGTTAAAAAACTTACCACAACACCACAGTCGTGAAATAAACCTTGTTCAACAAATTGCCGCGGGCGCATTACCTAGTTGTTAGGGTGTTGCATTCGCGATTGCCTGATCGTGGTTTCAGTTCCTGGGCTGGATGGTGCATCGTGTTCTTCAGCAAAACACTTCATTTCATGTTTCTCTGCGATTCTTTGACACCCGATGCGTGCTACACTTGTACACCTGTAACAGGCAACGTCGATTTGATGGAGGAGCGTGAGCTAGTGTACAGCACATACATTTGATCACTATAAACAAATCGTTTGTGCAGGTTATTCAAAAAGAAATTACAAAACTGTCTTTCCCGAACAACAAGAGACTGTAGTGAGACCACTTTCTAATGATTTCTTTATTACCCACAAGGGGCCAACATAGAGGGGGACAGTACAACATGATTGGGGTCATGTTAAAACTATGATATAAAACATTACATGACGGTAAAAAGTACAATGAAAATTACAATGAAATCGAAAATCGAATGGTATACATTAACAAAACAAAACACGAAAAGGACGCATGAAGCAGAAAAAAAAACAGGATTGCCGACCCCACGAGCCCTGTTTTTCCCACTGAAATCTTGGTAGCTGACTTATGGCGTGTTCATGCAGTGACTTTCACTCCCAGCAATCGTGCAACACGCTTCCATCTTTTAGACCACTTTCTAATATGGTATATTGAAAGCATTTTGATTTATATAGGCTCATCACTATAATCTATAGTGATTGGTTAATGTACCTATCATGTGAGTGTTGAACCCTGCGTTGTGATTGGTTGAGTGTTGCGCCGGAAATCAATCGAAGGTTCAACAACTGGTGTCAGATACGGAAAGAGTACGGTTATCGATTGAGTCTATCATAAAGATTGTGCCGCCTCCCTCCTTTAACAAGGAAAAGGAGGCGTCATTCTTCTGCGTAGTAGCCATAGTGAAAGAGACAGTATGGGTAACGCGTGGAAGGGAAATTAAGACAGGCAACTTTATCTCCGAACACGGGTTGGTTAGTTTTTTAACTACCACCTGTCCAGGAAGATCAGTCAAGAGAAGAGGTGCCTGCTTCAAAGAACGTTTGAAGAAAGATGGACAAAGGTCGTAAGGAAGTTGAGAGTGAATAAGGGCGCGCTAGTGTAGCTGGTCTGAACGGAAAAGAAGGAAAAAACGGAAGAAAAAGCAAAAAAATTAATATAAGAGTAAAAAAAAAGGGAAAAAACAGGCGGGTCGAGCACAAACCCAGAAAAATATATCATCATTTAATTTCTAATTCATTTCGCTAAACATTTCGCCCGGCTTGCTAACGATTCTGTCTGCTCGCCACCTTTAATTTGCGTGATATTGATGTTTCAAACATAGATCTGAAAAAAGTGAAATATGCTAAAGTCATGAAAATTAGAGGTCATAACCGAGAGAAGAGATTGGTCTGAAAAGGCTCCTAAAAATGTTATTTTCTAAATTCTATTAGCGTTATCGTAATCTACGCCCTTGAACACTTCTCTCTGTAAAATTCCATCGAAAACTATACATTTTCCATAAGTTGTGAGGAAAGAAATTCGGAAGGTGGGTGGCAAGAAACCGGAATTATGTCTTAACACAATTTGACAACTTCGTTTTCACCTAAATAAATCTACTGCAACGACGTGGTTTTTGTCATTTCTGTTTGCCTATCAATCTTGCCGGAATTTATTATCCTTCGATAGTCACGTAAAACGCATTGACATCATAGGGCAACAACTTCGGCACGGTTAGTTGTTTGAAAGAAAACTACACAAACATGGCTACCTATGCTTTTATTGTTATTACTACAACTGCTACTATTGTTTCTAAACGGTGGCTTTTAACGGGTGGAGAGCTGAACCATCCTGGGGGTACAGAGGATTCGCAATTTAGACTAGGGTCTGAAAGTTTACCACACCATAGTGGGTTACACCATGGTTACTCTGCTTTGTGGCAGAAGTAGGAAGAAAGAGTGAGAGAAAGTTGTGGTGAAAGAGTACAGCGGGGTTCACCCCACCCCCCACTGGAGCCTCGTGGAGCTTAGGTGTTTTTGCTCAATAAACACTCACAATGCCCGGTCAGGGAATCGAAACCGCGTTCTTACGACCGCGAGTCCGCTGCCCTAATCACTGGGCCATTGCGCCTCTACATTGCTGTTGCTGCATACTGTTTCTACTATTACTGCAGTTCTACTGCTTATACTGCTGCAGCTATTGCTGCTACAACTGTTGCCAGTACTGCTTCTTCTGCTGCTACCACTGCATAGTAACCACTGTATTACTACTGCTGCTGCTGCGGCTCCTACTGCTGCTAAAACAAAGTAAGACGACACGTCAACCCAGCAGTCCTTAAAACCCTATGTATTATTATTCTGACACTAACATAATGTAGTCACCCTTTATATCATTTAGTAGTTTTCTTTCTTTTCTTTTTTTTATCTGATGGTAGTTACATGACCCCACTGTCTGAGCCTTGGATACCTTTAATATAGTTTACTTTGTTGCAAGCATACAATCCAAGGCCGCGGCTGTGGTTTTCTGATCTTTCAATGCACCATCACCTTCTTCAAAATGCCAAACGCCAGAAGTAAACCCTTTGGGTAATTTTCCCTCCCCTACTTTTATTAAGTTCCCATTCATTATCTCCTATTCAAACGCTGATATATCCTACTTTTGTCAGAGACACAAATCACTCAACCATTATTTCCAATCTACCTCATCTGTCCAGACTACACTCTCTATTCTAACTTCACCATGAAAGGTAAGGTCTGCGCTTATGTAGACTACACTCCCTATTATTCACCTCCGTCACCTGGATATCGCAGCAACAATAATTTCTAGCTGCTCCGGCTCAAAGTCTCCCTCCCCTCACTCCTCAAATACAACTACCACCTCTGTCGGTCTCCCAATTCCTCGGGTACCTACATTTCTTCAACCTTATCTCCATCTCTCTCCGAAGTCATCCTTGTCAGTGATGCATTCGCAACTCTTCGTGGCTCTTTCGGTTTTCCCCACACCAAAGACCGATTTTCTTTGTTTTTCCAGCCTTCAGCTCTCTTTATCGACTTGTCTTATCCCCTACAATCACCCCGGATTAACACACAGATACTCCCAAAATCCCTGCACTTTCACATACTCCACAACACTCCATATGCCCCGCACCCTTTAGCATTTGAAGTCAGTCAAATGGTCAGAGCTCCGCCACTTCTGAGCCAACTACACCTGCCCGTTTCTGTACTTCACTTCTAACATCAGAAGCATTATGTTACCTCATATCCCGCGCACATTCAATGCCCCTGGTGGTTCACACGTAGTCTCTCATACGCATATACGCACTCTCTCTCTCTCCCTCTCCCTCCCTCTCCCTCCTTCTCCCTCTCTCCTTCTCTCTCTCTCTCTCCTACTCTCTCTTCTTAATGACCACCTATACGGTTTCTTCAAAATCAGATCCACTGGTGACTAATTCTCGCCAGTTACCAGTGAGCTATTGTCTTGGTGGAATTTAGAGAAAGTAATGTCGTCACTTTCGACATCATCAAAGATTTTAAAGTGTAACTTATATGTGAATCTCCTATTCAAACCTCCCACTTATGGACTCCATCCGTATTTCACTTCCTGGATCGATAGCTTCCTGTCAAATCGCACAATTACTGCGGGAGTTGACGGAACTCTTTCTGTCCCTCATACGATCGCATCCGGGGTACCCCAGGGTTCACTTGTGATCCCCACTCCCATTCTGCTGAACATCAATGACTTATTTACCGCTATGTGCAATAACATACATACTCTTACGCAAATTACACTGCCCTCCGTTCCTCCCTAACATTCTCCAGCCATGTTTAAGACATTCGCATTCTAGATAGCACACGCCAAACACACACTGGACACACGAACAAGACTCAAATATATTCTCCAGCGAAGATGTGCCGATCTTGTCTTTTTTAACATCAAGAAAGTACAAAAGTTATTCACATAAATAAAAGGTCATTGCATCACACACACCTTAGTCATGAGCGGAGTCATCGTATTCGCTGCAATGGTTGGGTCTCACTGTCACCGAGAATCTACCCTGGCGAAAGTACGTCCTTAACATTTGATCACAACCCGACAACTGGCCCTTTTCTTCGGAATCAGATTATACTTCAGTCCCAACGATTATTTACTCTCTACAATGCTCATGACGTGGAGGCGCGTGGCTTAGTGGTTAGGATGTCAGCATCATGATCGTAAAATTGTGGTTTCGATTCCTGGACCGAGCAACGCATTGTGCTCTTGAGCAAAACACTTCATTTCACGTTGCTCCAGTCCACTCAGCTGGCAAAAATGAGTAACGCTGCGATGGACTGGCGTCCCGTCCAGCTGGGGAACATATACGCCATTGTAACCGGGAAACCGAACCCATGATCCTGGCTAGGCTTTAAAAGGGCGCATTTATTTTTTGGCTCATGATAGGCTTGCAGTATAGTTTTGCTCCCACGTTTGGGACAGTACGGCTGCTATACAAAGAGACATCCTGGACTGCGTCTAGAAAAAGGCCAGTTAACTAATTAGTATAAAGTCACTTACAGACAACCGATGTCAGTGTGCTTATGTTCCTGTGGCATAGCGGTTCGGCAAAAGCGATGGCGGGAATAAGTACCAAGCTTTAAAAACAAAATAAGTTCTGGAGTTGATACATTCGACTAAAAATTCTTCAAGGCGGTGCCCCAGATTGGCCGCAGTCTAGTGAGTGAAACAAGCAAAAGACAAGATATGTATTTGTGCATATGTATTCTTTTAGTCTTTTATTTGTTTCAGTCATTTGACTCCGGCCATGCTGGAGCACCGCCGTTAGTCGAACAAATCGACCCCAGGACTTATTCTTTGTAAGACTAGTACTTATTCAATCGGTCTCTTTTGCTGAACCGCTAAGTGATGAGGGCGTAAAAACACACCAACATCGGTTGTCAAGCGATGGGGGGGGGGACAAACACACACATACCTCTCTCTCTCTCTATATATATATATATATATATAAATCTCAAATTTTATTTAATTTGCTTTTTGCGGGAAGGAGTGTTTCAAGAAAGTTGTGTCTCGCTTTGACCTTCGAAACGCGGAGTAGATGAAACAGAGGCGACTGAAGAATGGGAATTTTCCTTGTGTTGTATGTCTTGTACTCTATTTTTTCGTTGTTTAAGAAAAATGTCCATTTCTTTGGTTTTGTGTTTGTTTTCGTTTCTCATTGTGTTCGACGTTTTTTTGGCGTCCTGTACCCATATATGCATGTATATATGCATGTAGATGTAGGTACGTACATATATGTATGTATATATATGCATATGTTTTATTTATTGATTTGTCATTATATTTATATATATATATACATTGGTAAAACGGTAAGATAACAAAAGAAAGAAAGAGACCTCAATATTATGTAAATAGAGGAAATTTATCTATAAAATAATATGTTACATTACTCGATAGTCAAGATAAAACTCTTCGCGAAGAGATGACGTTGTGGATTCCCACTTCGGCATCTGAAACTCAGAGTTTTATCTTGACTATCGAGTAATGTAACATTATTTTATAGATATATATATACATATACATATATACGACAGGCTCCTTTCAGTTTCCGTCTACCAAATTACTCACAAGGCTTTGGTCGGCCCGAGGCTAAAGTAGAAGACACTTGCCCAAGGTGCCACGCAGTGGAACTGAACCCGGAACCATGTGATTGGGAAGCAAGCTTCTTACTACACAGCCGCTCTTGCGCAGACATGTGTGTGTGGGGGGGTGGATTGGTGGGTGTGCGTGTGTGCGTGTATGTGTATACATTATATATATATATATATAACGCACACAGCATCCCAGACGCATAAACAACTGCGGATACTCATCCCTGCTTCTTGCTTTCTACTCGCATGATATAAAACACAACACCCATCCCCTACGTGGGAAACTTAAAACATCGCACGAACACAGCAAGCTACTTATTATTGTGTAGTTAAGGCTCACATTCTTTTTGCCATTAAAAAAGGGTTGACATAACCATTGAGTTAATGTTTTTGTTTTGTTTTGTTTTGTTTTCTCTACTTTGCCTTCTGACTACAAAAGCAACAATTGTTCACCAGTGAACGAGTCAAAGAAAAAAGCATCTGTGTTTACTAGTAATAGCAACCTAATTCCTTCTATCACATCAAAGCGAATTTTTTTTTTTCTTGAAAAAAAAAATGACAAATTGGATGTAAACTTTGATTTATCAAGTGACAAAAACAACACAACCAGAACATTTTTGACCAGTTCTACTGGGTCAAGACTGACCTAAGACTACACAGCAACATCAGCATCAACAACCAATTAAAAAAAAAAAAACTGCGTGGCATCTTGGGCAAGTGTCTTCTGCTATAGCCCAGGGCCGACCAATGCCTTGTGAGTGGATTTGGTAGACGGAAACTGAAAGAAGCTTGTCGTATATATATATATAAGTGTGTGTGTGTATGTTTGTGTGTCTGTGTTTGTCCCCCTAGCATTGCTTGACAACCGATGCTGGTGTGTTTACATCCCCGTCACTTATCTGTTCGGCAAAAGAGACCGATAGAATAAGTACTGGGCTTACAAAGAATAAGTCCTGGAGTCGATTTGCTCGACTAAAGGCGGTGCTCCAGCATGGCCACAGTCAAATGACTGAAACAAGTAAAAGAGTAAAAAAGTAACTCTTTTTTTTTCTTGACTCAACTCTATATTATTCAAACAATTTTTAACTAACCAAGTAGTCTGAAATTTTGAAAGTAGATGATACAAGAAGCTCATCGTCTGGACGAATGCGGAATCCTCTACGTGGTTGCTCAGTCTTGTTTAAAATAGTACCGTGAATGCAGTGATCCCTCGACTATCGCGGGTGTTGCGTTCCAAAAGCCCCGCGATAGGTGAAAATCCGCTAAGTAGAAACAGTACTGTACTGTAATATTTTTTTTTATACTTTGTATATATTTATTTTATTATAAATGCAAAACACCACCACGGAGGAATCGACGTAAGCTTAAATAATAAACCGCGATATGGTAAGAGTTGCTGTACTCGGATTCTCGATGCGCTCTTGAGAAAAAGTAGCATGCGGTCACACAGTCCCGAAAGCCGTTGATGGATCAGGTCTGCTGGATCAGAGCTAACCTGCAGTTATACAGCACACAGAGACCATCGATATCGCGGCCGTAGTCGTTTTCATTTTGTCGTCATCATCATCATCTTCATGATCATCATTATCATCATCACTCACCATCATCATTATCATCATCATCAAGACGGAAAACTATATCTCCGTCGCGACTGTCGCTGTTACATACTACTACTACTACTACTACTACTACTGAGACTTCGTGCTTCGGACACTGATCGCTCTAAGTGATAGCTGTGATAATAACAGCAGAAATACTTCGGTTCAGTTCAGTATTAAATGTTAGCAACGACAGCGATCGCAGTTACAGCAGTAAAGTTAGCGGTTTGTTATATCATCAAACTCCGTCAACACCATCGATTCCTGTGGCAATAAAAGAAAAAAAACACATCATCACCACCACACCATCACCATCGCCACCACCACCACTACCAACAACACCAACAACAATAACAGCAACAACAAACATTCCAGCAATTTATCTGTAGTTAGCATCAGTGGCAGTTTTACACAGCAAGCCTGCTACCATCATCGTCACTAGAGCAGCATTAGCGCTGGTATTTATTTCGTTTACTTCATTCATTGTATTGCTGTTGTAACGGACCAGACGAGGTGGGGGTCTAGCGAAATGTCTCTCAAAACTGACGACAGCGGTCTCACATGGACGACAGCAGGTGGACAAACAGGTAGGTACTTTCAGCATTGGCTTCTACTGGGATACTTTCTCACCTATCTCTCCTTAAGCCCTACCACCATCTCCGTAAACATAACATAAAACTTGGGGTACTAACTATACCCCTCTAATCACTACTACTGCTCTATTGTTATCACATTTAAACCTGGGCTAACCACAAAAAATATAAGGGAGACACGTCCGTGAAACACCCTGCTCATATTCTTTTCTTTTATTCTTTTACTTGTTTCAGTCATTTTGACTGCGGCCATGCTGGAGCACCGCCTTTATATTTTATTATATATATTATATTTTATTTTCATTTATTTTATATATCGTTTAATGTGCAGGGTGGAAGTTTAAAATCTTGTTTTGTTAAAAAAAATTTTTTTTAAAAACAGTAATCTTCGTTATTAAAAGCGAAGGAATCCGAAGAAATATTTTGAGAGAAAAAGAAAGTAAAAAACTATAGGTGGGGTGGGCTCTCTGACGTTTCGCCGAGTATTATTGTGTGAGTTGTGTAATTTACCTTGAAGTTGGAAAGGACTCTGCCCATAAATCTTTCCAAATTATCCTTGAGTGAGAATCATAGATAGTTCAAACTGAATCGTTGAAATTAACTAATACCGTCTTAGGCAGCCCAGCCAGGAAAGGAATTCTAGTGGGTGGCATTCTTAGTGAAATGAAAGATTAGAGAGAAAAGAAAAATGCTTGGTGGATGATGGAGTGAAAGGTTGGGGTGATGAATGCTGTAGTATAGTACAAAAATTCATAGAAAATACTGGACATTGTTAGCAAAGGATAAATGTACCTTAATTAATATTAGTTCCTTGTGTTTCTAATTTCTGTTGAGTTTAGGACATGGTACTTATTTCAACGTTCTCGGAGAGATGAAAGCAATAGCTGGCCCCGAATTGAACGCTGAACATGGAAGAGCAAAGCTAAATATCATAGGTTATTTAGTTTAAATACTGCCAATAATATCTCGTTCATTTGACAAAATTAATATATGTATTCATTGACTCTCGAAATATAAAATGTCAAGCAGAATCCAGTGGGATTTAAACTCATAACAAAATGACAACTAAATGCTAACAGCCTATTTCTTTTATTACAATAGCTTTTCATCCCTTGAACTAGGGGGGCTAGTATAATTGTTTCGTGCATCAGACAATTCCGGAGTACAAATCCTGCTGAGATCATATTTACGCTTTTTTTTTATACCTTCCGTTTATTTCCCCCTCTATTATTGCCACTATCATCATTATCGTCGTTTGACTTCTCCAGGCTTGCATGGGTCAGACGGATTACGTTGAGGCAGATTTTCTATGTCCAGATGTCCTTCTTGTTGTCCACCTCACCTGTTTTCAGGCCAGGGTATATTTCCCCATAGCCAGGTATGTTGTGTGGAAGATTTGGAAACCAAGGATACCGCTTATAAGACAGTGACACAAGTTTACAAATATAATACGTAGTCTAAACAAGGAGGCACCCAAACACCACCGACCCACATACGCACACATACACACAAACATACATGCATAAATAAATACGTATTAGGGAAGGCTTCGTTCAGTTTCCGTCTACCAAAATCCACCCAGAATTCTTTGGTCAATCTGTCTATAATAAAAGACATTTACCGAAGGTGTCATGCAGTGGAACTGAACCTGAAACCACATGATTGAGAAGCAAACTTCTTAACCACACAGCCGTTCCTGCACCAGAGTTGATAAAATGGATGTACCAGTCTGGAGCAGTGGACTGGGGGAATTGTCAGAGTTAGGGCAAAAAAAGAAAACTTTTTGGTATTTGTTCTGATACTTTATGTTCTAAGTTTACTTCTTGGTTCAATAAAATAAGGTATCAGTCTGCGTACTAGGATCAGCTCTCGGTACTACTTAAGAAGAATGGTCCCGGTGCGCGCACTCGCGCTAGCTAGTCGTAACTAGTCGATCCTACAACGACTACCTAGCAAAGTAAATAAAACACAAAATAGATAATTTTTTTACACAAAGTAAATAATTTTTTAAAACAAAGTAAATAAAACACAAAAACAAAGTAAGGATCGACTAGTCACGACTAGCTAGCGCGGATGCGCGAGTACGCGAGTGCGCACCCCGGGACCACTTTTCTTAAGTAGTACCCAGCTCTCATTCCCACCAGGTGTGGGTTCCTCTGAGACAAGGTGGCTAGAATTGAGAGAGTGCTTTTGTCTGCTCAAAACTCCGTGGACACCCAAAACAAGAATGAAAGACACGGTGCATGATATACCTGATGCAGGCAGCTAAGTCATATTCAGGTGGAAATAACAGCCGTGCTTATGCATGCATACATACATACATAAATACAAACATGCATACATATACACACATACATTCATACATACATAAATACATACATACATACATACATACATACACACACACACATACATACATACATACACACACATACATTCATAACACATACATACATACATACAAACATACATACATACATACACACACATACATTCATAACATACATACATACATACATACATACGTACAAACATACGTACAAACATGCATACATACACACACATACATTCATACATACATACATACATACATACCACATACATACATACAAACATGCATATATATACACACACACATACATACATACATGCATGCATGCATGCATGCATACATACATACATACATACATACATACATACATACATACATACATACATACATACATACATACGTACGTACATACATAAACAGGAGTGATTAGATTTCGGTCAAATTCCCGTGTTTGACCCGAGCAAAAAAAAGTAGTGCAATAAGTGTAAAACAACATGTAGCAAAACGAACATGAAAAAAATGCGCTCTAGCGAACGGGGACGAGAGAGAGGACTCGGAAAATTCACGTCTGGAGTGTTCCGAGTTCTCTCACCACTTCCCCGTTCGTCGGCGAAATTTATTTTCTTCATATTCGTTTACTACACATTATTTTACACCTAGTACACCTTTTTTTTTTTTTTTTGCAATTTTTATGACGGGATGGGTGGGGTGCAGACTCGGATAATTCACACGATCCAATAACCCCACTTCGACACCCTGTCGCAAAAAGAAAAAAGAAATAGTGTAATAGGTGTAAAACAATATGTAGTAGACGAATATGAAAAATAAAATGCGCGTTGTCGAACGGGGGGAAGCGGGGAGAGGACTCGGAAAATTCATACAATCAATCTCACAGGATCCGAAAGCTCAACGTTAACACCCGGTCACGAAAATGGGGGGAAAATAGTGTGAT
>NC_043003.1:97415130-97450130 GCF_006345805.1 Octopus sinensis
TCTGCTGTAGAAATGAGTTGCAACATCATTGGCCTTTGCCCTTTTCTTCAGACAACATCAGTGGTATAGAGAAGGGAGAATGGTCTGACAGGAACTGGCAAGTCAGGAGATGGTACCAATCTATGGTGTCTGCTTTGGCATGGTTTCTATGGATGGATGCCCTTTCTAATAATGGGTGCTTTTTATGTGGCATCAGTAGCAGTGAGGCCATCAGGTAACTTACAAGACAAGACCCCCCCTCAACTGAGTGGTGGTGGAGGAGGGGGGAAGTAGTATTGAGGGAGGTGACTTTGTGCCAGGTGATGAGGCTATGGCATGAATAAAGGGACAGAAACAGGCATGTTGCTGTAGAGGGTATACATAGCTACCCCAGCTGAAAAGAGAGAGAGAGAAAGGAGCAGTTTCTTGATTTGCACTCTGTGATATACATATCGGCATGGTTATGGTGTAGTTCTGTGTGTGTTTGTGTCTGTGTATGTGTTTGCATATGTATGCATTTTGGTGAAGGCACATAGCTTAGTGGTTTGGATGTTTGGTTCATGATCATAAGGTCCAGGGGGCATATATTCAAAGGTCATGCTTCACCACCTCATCTCATGTCTTCTTGGGTCTACCTCTTCCAAAGGTTCCCTCCACTGTTAAGGTGTGACACCTCTTCACACACAGCTGTCCTCATCCATATGCAACATATGTCCTTACCAGCACACTTCATCTGATGCTTCTTATGTCCAACTTTTCTCTCAGGCTGCTTCCACTCTGTCGTGTATGCACTCTGACATTACATTACACATCCAGCAGAACATACTAGCTTCATTTCTTTCAAGCCTATGAATGTCATATATATATATATATAATAACAAAGGGTAAAATTAATTAATTAAGAAGTAAGCAATAATTTCACCAAGTAGAATTCGGCATGAAAAAGGACCATTTCAGGGTAAACTTAAGTAATACTTAATAATTAGGGTTCAGCAAAGATTTGCTTTACCACATGCCGACGTTTAGAAATAGCAGCCAAAAAACCTTAGCTATTTCTTCTACTTTATATTCTTTATACCGATCTAATTCCGAAATGTGCGTACATGGGTGACCAGATATTTATTGATTTTTGTTACTTTTCCTCTCTGCTTGTGTGGATTGTTTTCAAGTATTTTGGTTTTTCTGGAAGTCCCTTTTTAAAGTAGAAGAAATAGCTAAGGTTTTTTGGCTGCTATTTCTAAACTTCGGTATGTGGTAAAGCAAATCTATGCTGAATCCTAATTATTAAGTATATATATATATATATATATATATATATATATATATATATATATATATATATAATATATATATATATATGCACATATACATATATGCATACATATCTGTATATAAACATATAGACACACACACACATATGTATAAATATGTTTGTGTCTGTGTCAGTTTACATCTGCACTCATTTGTCAGATGTACAAGTTGTGCTTTTGTTGTCAGCTCTCCTGTCATCCAGTCATCCACTCACCTTAAACTTTTAAAGCCTGATGGTATAAGAGATACCAAACTTGAAAGCCAAAAGGTTTGCAACAGGAAGGGAATCTGGCTTCAAAAACGATTACTCAATAACATATTCACCAAACATATGGAAACACAGACAAACATAAAACAAACAGCTGCATGAATAAACAGCATTAATTTAACCGGGATTCTAAGTTTCACATTTAATGGTTTACATCCTTACAACCATAAGTGCAGGGATGGCTGAGTGGTAAGAAGCTTGCTCCCCAACCACATAGTTCAGGCTTCAATCCCACTGCTTGGCATCTAGGGCAGTGTCTCCAGATTTGGCCTTGGGCCGACCAAAGCCTAGTGAGTGAATTTGGTAGATGGAAACTGAAAGAAGCTCGTCATATATATAAGTATGTGTATGTATGTATGTATGTGTATGTATATATATATATAGGGTGGCGAATACTCGTTATAAATATCACCACCAGTGGCCTAGCATGTATAAAAAGTCAATAGACAACATATTCGTATTTCAAAATAGAAAATTACCCTTTAACAGGTAATTTTACATGCTAGAAATAGCAGCCAACATGGCCCAAAAACCACCTGTTAAAGGGTAATTTTCTATTTTGTAATACGTATATATATATATATATATATATATATATAAAAACGCATATATATATAAAAGCATATATATATATATATAAAAACGCATATATATATAAAAGCATATATATATATATATATATATATATACACGCATATATATATATATGTGTGTGTGTCTTTGTGTTTGTGATTGCCGTCCACTACTTCTTGACAACCAGTGTTCATGTGTTTATGTACCCATAACTTAGCAATTCCACAAAAGAGACACAACAAATGCTAGACTGAGAAAGAAACCATGTCAGAACAGACCTTTCCAATACTGGGGCCATGTGAAAAATGTCCAGTCTGATCTGTAAAGTGGTTGGCATGACAAGGGATCTCAAGCTATGAAAACCATGCCAAAACAGACCTTGCCAGCACTGGGGCCATGTGAAAAGCACCCAGTCTGCTCTGTAATGTGCTTGGCATGAGGAAGGGCATCCAGTTGTAAAAACCATGCCAGAACACCCTTGTCAATGCTGGAGCTATGGGAAAAGCACCCAGTCAGTTTTGTAAAGTGGTTGGCATGAGTAAGTGCATCCAGCTGTGAAAACCATGCTAGAGCAGATCTTGCTAATGCTGGGGCCATATGAAAAGCACCTAGTTGACTCTGAAACATGCTTGGTATGAGGAGCAGCATTCAGCCATGAAAACCATGCCAGAACAGACCTTGTCTGTGATGGACCCATGTAAAAAGCACCAAGTCTGCTCTGTAAAGTGGTTGGCATGAGGAAGGGCGTCAAGCTGTGAAAATCATGCTGGAGCAGATCTTGCTAATGCTGGGGCCATATGAAAAGCACCTAGTTGACTCTGAAACATGCTTGGTATGAGGAGCAGCATTCAGCCATGAAAACCATGCCAGAACAGACCTTGTCTGTGATGGACCCATGTAAAAAGCACCAAGTCTGCTCTGTAAAGTGGTTGGCATGAGGAAGGGCGTCAAGCTGTGAAAATCATGCTGGAGCAGATCTTGCTAATGCTGGCCATATGAAAAGCACCTAGTTGACTCTGAAACATGCTTGGTATGAGAGCAGCATTCAGCCATGAAAACCATGCCAGAACAGACCTTGTCTGTGATGGACCCATGTAAAAAAGCACAAGTCTGCTCTGTAAAGTGGTTGGCATGAGTAAGTGCATCCAGCTGTGAAAATCATGCTGGAGCAGATTGCTAATGCTGGGGCCATATGAAAAGCACCTAGTTGACTCTGAAACATGCTTGGTATGAGGAGCAGCATTCAGCCATGAAAACCATGCCAGAACAGACCTTGTCTGTGATGGACCCATGTAAAAGCACCAAGTCTGCTCTGTAAGTGGTTGTTGGCATGAGGAAGGGCGTCAAGCTGTGAAAATCATGCTGGAGCAGATATTGCTAATGCTGGGGCCATATGAAAAGCACCTAGTTGACTCTGAAACATGCTTGGTATGAGGAGCAGCATTCAGCCATGAAACCATGCCAGAACAGACCTTGTCTGTGATGGACCCATGTAAAAAGCACCAAGTCTGCTCTGTAAAGTGGTTGGCATGAGGAAGGGCGTCAAGCTGTGAAAATCATGCTGGAGCAGATCTTGCTAATGCTGGGGCTCATATGAAAAGCACCTAGTTGACTCTGAAACATGCTTGGTATGAGGAGCAGCATTCAGCCATGAAAACCATGCCAGAACAGACCTTGTCTGTGATGGACCATGTAAAAAGCACCAAGTCTGCTCTGTAAAGTGGTTGGCGGAGGGAAGGGCATCCAGCTGTGAAAATCATGCTGGAGCAGATCTTGCTAATGCTGGGGCCATATGAAAAGCACCTAGTTGACTCTGAAACATGCTTGGTATGAGGAGCAGCATTCAGCCATGAAAACCATGCCAGAACAGACCTTGTCTGTGATGGACCCATGTAAAAAGCACCAAGTCTGCTCTGTAAAGTTGTTGGCATGAGGAAGGGCGTCAAGCTGTGAAAATCATGCTGGAGCAGATCTTGCTAATGCTGGGGCCATATGAAAAGCACCTAGTTGACTCTGAAACATGCTTGGTATGAGGAGCAGCATTCAGCCATGAAAACCATGCCAGAACAGACCTTGTCTGTGATGGACCATGTAAAAAGCACCAAGTCTGCTCTGTAAAGTGGTTGGCATGAGGAGGGCGTCAACTGTGAAATCATGCTAGAGCAGATCTTGCTAATGCTGGGGCATATGAAAAGCACCTAGTTGACTCTGAAACATGCTTGGTATAGGAGCAGCATTCAGCCATGAAAACCATGCCAGAACAGACCTTGTCTGTGATGGACCCATGTAAAAAGCACCAAGTCTGCTCTGTAAAGTGGTTGGCATGAGGAAGGGCATCCAGCTGTGAAAATCATGCTAGAGCAGATCTTGCTAATGCTGGGGCCATATGAAAAGCACCTAGTTGACTCTGAAACATGCTTGGTATGAGGAGCAGCATTCAGCCATGAAAACATGCCAGAACAGACCTTGTCTGTGATGGACCCATGTAAAAAGCACCAAGTCTGCCTGTAAGTGGTTGGCATGAGGAAGGGCGTCAAGCTGTGAAAATCATGCTGGAGCAGATCTTGCTAATTGGGGCCATATGAAAAGCACCTAGTTGACTCTGAAAACATGCTTGGTATGAGGTAGCAGCATTCAGCCATGAAAACCATGCCAGAACAGACCTTGTCTGTGATGGACCCATGTAAAAAAGCACCAAGTCTGCTCTGTAAAGTGGTTGCATGAGGAGGGCGTCAAGCTGTGAAAATCATGCTGGAGCAGATCTTGCTAATGCTGGGGCCATATGAAAAGCACCTAGTTGACTCTGAAACATGCTTGGTATGAGGAGCAGCATTCAGCCATGAAAACCATGCCAGAACAGACCTTGTCTGTGATGGACCCATGTAAAAAGCACCAAGTCTGCTCTGTAAAGTGGTTGGCATGAGGAAGGGCGTCAAGCTGTGAAAATCATGCTAGAGCAGATCTTGCTAATGCTGGGGCCATATGAAAAGCACCTAGTTGACTCTGAAACATGCTTGGTATGAGGAGCAGCATTCAGCCATGAAAACCATGCCAGAACAGACCTTGTCTGTGATGGACCCATGTAAAAAGCACCAAGTCTGCTCTGTAAAGTGGTTGGCATGAGGAAGGGCGTCAAGCTGTGAAAATCATGCTAGAGCAGATCTTGCTAATGCTGGGGCCATATGAAAAGCACCTAGTTGACTCTGAAACATGCTTGGTATGAGGAGCAGCATTCAGCCATGAAAACCATGCCAGAACAGACCTTGTCTGTGATGGACCCATGTAAAAAGCACCAAGTCTGCTCTGTAAAGTGGTTGGCATGAGGAAGGGCATCAAGCTGTGAAAACCATGCCAAAAATAGACAGCAGGGTGGGGGGAGCTTGAGGCAGTCTTCTGGCTTGGCTACTATCAAAACCATCCACCCTCATGCCAGCACAGAAGACAGACATTAAATGATGATGATGATGATGATGATGATGATGACGACGGTGATGACGATGGTGGTGGTGGTGGTGGTGGTAACAGTGGTGGTGCTGCTGCTGGTGATGTAGTAGTAGTAGTAGTTGCAGCAGCAGCAGCAGCAGTAGTAGTAGTAGTAGTAGTAGCAGCAGCAGCAGCAGCAGCAGTAGTAGTAGTAGTAGCAGCAGCAGCAGCAGTAGTAGTAATAGTAGTAGTAATAGTAGTAGTAGTAGTAGCAGCAGCAGCAGCAGCAGTAGTAGTAGTAGTAGTAGTAGTAGTAGTAGCAGCAGCAGCAGTAGCAGCAGTAGTAGTAGTAGTAGTAGTAGCCGCAGCAGCAGCAGCCGCAGTTGGATATGGGTGCAAGATTAAGAAGTTTGGGATTCAGTACCTCTGCGTGATACCCTGAACGAGTGTCCTCTACTTTTATAAGTGTAGTGTATTAATGTGTGTGTGTGTGTGCATGGCTCCTTGCGTATGGTTATAACCTTGCAATAATGAAGGGATGTATTTATGTTTTTAATCTTACTTGTGCAATTGTTTTAAATGTCCACTTATTACAAACTTATTTTTATTTATCACATATGTGAATGCTTGTTTATACTTTAGTCTGTTACGTAAATTGTAAGACCTTGAAAACAGTTTGCAAACAATATTCTGTCTGCTTGCTTTTATTCTCTCTCTCTCTCTCTCTCTCTCTCCTCTCTCTCTCTCTCTCTCTCTCTCTCTTTCCATTTAATTCCCCAACTTTCTCCCTTTCCCTGCCATCTCTCCTTTCTCTCTCTATCTTTCTCTCTTTCCATTTCATTCTCCAGCTCTCTCCCTTTCCCTTCACTCTCTCCCCTTCACTCTCTTTACCTCTCTGTCTCTCTGTTTACCCCTTTCTCTCTCCCCCTCCCCTCTCTCTCTCTGTTATTGGTTTAATGTCATATTTATCTTTTTTCTTTTAATTCTAGCTGACATATTCAAATTTGGTTAAGAATGTTGGAAATTTGACAGAAAATGTTCTGAAATAATTCATGTTTAGACTACGTCTTTAATAAAATATTTTCAGTTTCTGAGGAACCCTAGAACAGGATGAAATCATAGTTTCTTTACTAAAGCAAATAAATCTGCTAAACACATGCACACACACATTTACAAATCACCTCATCCTGAATTTGATATTATGACGTTCCAATATATGTACAGCCATCTCAGATACCATCCCCATAAGATCCTTGGGGAAACAATTTCCTGTGATTAGAGAGAAGAGAAATTATAGATGTTTCAAGTTAGGGAGAGTAGGACATTTGTAGGTCAACAATAGCACACACCATGGAAAAGTAGTTTTAGCATCTCCAAGGTTGTCAGAGTACTTCCAAATAATGTGGTAGTAAGCTTCTATTAAAACCAATGAAGAAAAGAAGCAAAGAATATCTAAAGCTACCATTCTACTTAATATTTGTTTCAAATTTTGCACAAGGCCAGCTTGCTATGTAAAGTGGTTGGCATGAGGAAGTGCATCCAGCTGTGAAAACCATGCCAGAACAGACCTTGCCTTGCTGGGGCCATATAAAAAGCACTCAGTCTACTTTGTAAAGTGGTTGGCATGAGGAAGGGCATCAAGCAGTAAGAGCTAAGCCAAACAGACCTCACCAGTGCTGGTGCCACATAAAAAGCACCCTGTCCACTCAGTAAAGTGGATGACGATAGGAAGGACATCCAGAAGACGGTGTAAGTTGATAATATCAACCCCAGTGTTCAATTGATACTTATTTTTTATTGACTTCAAGAAAATGAAAGGCAAAGTAGACCTTGGCAGAATTTGAACTCAGAACATGAAGACAGATAAAGTGCCTCTAAGCATTTCATCCAGCATGCTAATGATTCTGCCAGCTCACCACCTTTCTATTCTACTTAATATTGTACAAAGAACCCAAACCTAAACCCTGACATCAGGTTGCAAGTAGCAAAAGATGCAAAGCTTTGAAATTATCATCATTATCATCACTTAACATCCATGCCCCATGGATTGGACAGTTTAACATGGATTGGCATGGATTACACAGTTTAACAGAATCCAGTGGACCTGAAGACTGTATTACGCTCTAATGTCTGCTTTGACATGGTTTCTATAGAAGGACACCCTTCCTATTAACAACCACTATCCAGTGTGTACCATGTATTTTTTCATAGCACCAGCACTAGTGTGGTTGCCATGAAACTTGCAAGACTAAAATCCCTTTCAACTAAATATGACTAGAGTAGAGAGGCAGACAGCTTTATGCCAGGATATGAGAGGTCAAGATATGAGAGAAAGGGCCAAGACAGAGCAAGTTTCTTCCTCTAGAGGAGTTACATGGCTATTCACATAATAGAAGAGAGAATTGGAGTGACTAGAGCAGAGTTGGAAATAGATCAAAAATTGCAGTGATGAGGTGTAGAAAGTGGCTGCATAACTCTTAAGTTAAGAAGGATAGAAGTTTTCCATGGCTAAACAATTTACACATTTTAATAATAATAATAATATAATAATAATAATAATAATAATAATAATAATATTAATAATAATGATGATGATGATGATGATGAAATTGTTTTATACAGTGCTCAGGTGCACCACAACTTGTCAAAAGTGCATATAAAGCATATGCAGTAATGTACAAATGTCTAGGAAGTGAACAGTGTATGAGTCAGATACATGCTTGCGTGTGTTTGGAGGGGAGAAAATCAGGTGTAGTGTTGGCGAATCTTGGGAAGCGTGGAAGTTTTGAAGGATGCAGTGGATGTAATGAAGGATGTAATAGACCAACTGGCAGAAAAAGGAAAAAAAAAAGGATTTCCTCACCAACTGAAAGGAGACAGGGTTTTGATAAAGATGCAACTTAACATTTACTCCAAGCTCCTTCCATCTTTATTCTCTGAGCCCTATTCACTTTCAGGCTGGATTCCCAAGTATGACCAACTGAGACTATGAATAGTACCCATCCATTTCATTCTTGGTTTACCCCTAGGTCTCCTGCCAGATGACTCAGCTTGAAGAATCTGTTTGTGATTCTTTCCTGGGTACCTTATGGTTTTGTGGGTGATGGAGGCATTGACTTCTCTAGAAGAATTTAGGTTCCGTAAAAAACTGGTATTCAACAATGTGTTTTGTTTTATTTTCTTTAAATTCTTGCTATGTCAATATTGTACATTGGTTGTATAAATCTTCACAACCTGTGCTGTATCTGGAAGTAGGGTCACCTTCTGGACAACCTTAGATTTTGAGTTGGTCAAACAGTTACCAGTAATATACTGTGTAACATACTAGGATTGATTCACTTTCTCTTCAAATTAGTGACTTTACACTAAAGTTAGTATATTTTATGGAGATGTACTTGCATAGTAAGTGACTTGATCTGAGATCGTGTGCTGGAACGAAAACAATTGCAGCGTGGAAGGTGTTTATAAGCCATTTAAGAAACACACAAAACCGTTAGATTCACTTCAACATTTAAATTTAATTTGTCAAAATATTTTCGTCACTTTGAGACTGCGACCTGTTCACTGTTAGTATATTTTGTCTGAAACCAATGAAGGAACTCCTATGTGATCACTCAGTTTGCTAGAAATAGTAGCTGAATCCTCAATAGCTTTCTGTTTGTAAAATAAAAACGGAATACATTGAACAGTTTAGTACTTGCTATAAAAAAAATGATATGATCATCATAGTTGACTCGGGGCTAAACAATAACAACAAAAATCAGTTTTTGTTTTCTCTTTTGCAGAGACAATCCCTTTTGTCGATATCATAAAAATTTGCTGCCAAGATGAACCTGACACAAAGAAAGCAAGTTCTACCAATAAAAAGGTCAATTATTTTGGTAAGAAAAAAGGATCCCCTAGTACAAAAAAATGTGCTGCAGACTTGACAGATGATACTCCTGTTAAAACAGAGCCTGTCAATGACTCCAGAGACAAGCTCAGCTCTGTCGAGCATAGTGCTGAGGACAGTGAAAAGATGGTTGCACCAGCAGTGGAGGATCTTAAGTCAATTGACAGCAACAGTCAAACTTTAGTGCTGTCATATGTCAAACATGGTATAAACAGGCGCATGTTCATCTCAGAAGAAAGCTTCACAATGGAACCTCAAGAATCACAAGAGGTACTTCAGACAGTCAAGGAATGCTTGAAGAATGGTAAGTGAAGATTTACTACTATTATTACTATACTACACTATTACTGGTATAAATATCAAACTTGGTGTTTTACACACACACACACACTCACAACATACACATGTACATGCACACACAAACATCTACATGCATATAAAGAGAGTCAACAGTTAAAATCCAGAGATGCTCAACACAAAACATGAGTGGCTGTATTGGAATATATATATATATAAAATACAAAATGGGACAAGAACGCAAAACATCCGGACAACTAAGTGATACAAAAAGGGACAACAGATAAACAATACAAAAAAACAAGGACAGGTCATTCAAAGCTTTCTATCCTCAGTTAAGAGCCAGATCATCCTTGCAATTTCGGCTGAATATATATATATATATATATATATAATATATATATAAATTGTTTTTATCAAATAATAAAATCTATGTAGGATTTTATCAAGTAGCTAGCATGTAAAAAACCACTTAGGTAAAAATTAATACAAAGTATTTAATTTTATAAATATAATCATAAAATTACAATAGGGAGAAGAACTACTGAGTAATGCCACATGCAAAAGAAGACACCAAATGGCTCTAAAACTACCTTATTTATTTACATACACTGGCAAAAATAAATTTAAGACCAATGATAAAAGTTCTGTTTCTTACAAAATATTTTGTTGCTAACACCATACAAATTATTTTTATCTTTTACACCTTATGCAGAATTTATTTCTCTTTCGAATGATGTAGACAATAACTATTTTTATACAACTTGAAGAATTCTAATGCTAAATTAGAATATAACTTCTACGCTTGCACGCAAGCTGTTTTACTGCACTTTAGTTGCTTGCTGATGTTCGAAAAGGAAACTTTTTCCTGGTGGAGTAATACGATTTTTGCTCTCGTGACTAGAATGAGGCTACATTGTTTTCCCATTATTAATCAATTGTACAATAACGTTAAATTATAACACTATATAGTGCAGTTAGGCTAGTTGTGTGACCACCTATTTTGGCAAAAAAATTTGCATACATATTACATGGTCTTAAGATAATTTTGCCGGTAAATTTGAAACGTTTATATTAATTTAGCATTAGAATTCTTCAAGTTGTATAAAAATAGTTATTGTCTGTATCATTCGAAAGAGAAATAAATTCTGCATAAGGTGTAAAAGACAGAAATAATTTGTATGGTGTTAGTAACAAAATATTTTGTAAGAAATAGAACTTTTATCATCGGTCTTAAATTTATTTTTGCCAGTGTAGACATGGGCTCAAAGCGAGAGAATGAACAAAAAAGATTTATTAAAGAAATGTTTTTTATTCATTCTCTCACTTTCAGCCCTTGTCTAGCATGTGGCATTACTCAGTAGTTGCCCTTACAATAATTTTATAATTATATTTATAAAATCAAATACTTTATATATGACTGTGTGGTAAGTAGCTTGTTTACCAGCCACATGGTTCTGGGTTCAGTCCCACTGCGTGGCACCTTGGGCAAGTGTCTTCTACTATAGCCTCGGGCCAACCAAAGTTTCCGTCTACCAAAGGATTTGGTAGACAGAAACTGAAAGAAGCCCGTTGTATATATGTATATATATATATATATATGCGTGTGTGTGTTTGTGTGTCTGTGTTTGTCCCCCTAGCATTGCTTGACAACTGATGCTGGTGTGTTTATGTCCCTGTTACTTAGCGGTTCGGCAAAAGAGACCGATAGAATAAGTACTGGGCTTACAAAAGAATAAGTCCCGGGGTCGAGTTGCTCGATTAAAGGCGGTGCTCCAGCATGGCCGCATTCAAATGACTGAAACAAGTAAAAGAGTATATATACACACACACACATGGTCAACAGATGTGATCCAGAGATGCTTAACATAGAAAAAAAATAGCAGTGCTCAAATGCTTTGAACTTACACTTCAAGGTCTTTATCAAGTATTAAGTCTGTGGGGTAAAATGTGGTTATAAGAGGAATCCAGGTGAGTTGATATGGAGATCATAATGCAAATAAGCATGTTTGGACTTCATATACAAAATATACATACATACATATACACATATAAATATATAGAGAGTGCAGACTTGACTGTGTGGTAAGAAGCTTGCTTCCCAACCACATGGTTCCAGGTTCACTCCCACTGAGTGGCACTTTAGGCAAGTGTCTTCTGTTATAGCCCCAGGCCAACCAAAGACTTATGAGTGGTATTGGTAGACAGGAACTGAAATAAGGTCATCATGTATATATATGTGTGTCTGTGTGTATGTCTTCATGTCTGTGTTTGTCCCCCACCACCACTTGATAATTAGTGTTGGTGTATTTACATCCCTGTAACTGAGCAGTTCGGCAAAAGATATCAATAGAATAAGTACTGGACTTTAAAAAAAAATAAGTACTGTGTTTAATACATCCAGCTAAAAATTCTTCAAGGCTGTGCCCCAGCATGGGCACAGTCATGGCTAAATTTACATGGAGTACAAAAAGTACAGAAAACTAAGGGGAGAGGACATGGTATCTTATTAATACCATACATATATACAAACACAGAGTCAACATTTGAATATTAATATATAGAAGACAATAGGTAATAAAATTAATAAAGTAATTTACTACATAGGCGCAGGAGTGGCTGTGTGGTAAGTAGCTTGCTAACCAACCACATGGTTCCGGGTTCAGTCCCACTGCGTAGCATCTTGGGCAAGTGTCTTCTGCTATAGCCCCGAGCCGACCAATGCCTTGTGAGTGGATTTGGTAGACGGAAACTGAAAGAAGCCTGTCGTATATATGTATATATATGTGTGTGTGTGTATATGTTTGTGTGTCTGTGTTTGTCCCCCTAGCATTGCTTGACAACCGATGCTGGTGTGTTTACGTCCTCGTCACTTAGCAGTTCGGCAAAAGAGACCGATAGAATAAGTACTGGGCTTACAAAGAATAAGTCCTGGGGTTGATTTGATTGACTAAAGGCGGTGCTCCTGGGGTTGATTTGATTGACTAAAGGCGGTGCTCCAGCATGGCCGCAGTCAACTGACTGAAACAAGTAAAAGAGTAAAGAGTAAAAGAGAGAAGGAATGAGAGAGATTTACAAAATATTAAAATGAAAACAGTGGATTTCTGTGATAGAAGAGAAGGCTATATACAGTATGATATAGATGGTAAATGATGTATTTATCATTAGTAAAGAAGTAAAAATAGTAGAGAGAAAAAAAATGAAACTAGAGAAAGGTTATTAATGATATATAACTTTCCATCTATATCATATTATAAATATCCTTCTCTTCCACTGTTTACTTTTTGATATCTTGCTAAATCTCTCTCCTCCCTTCTTCTATAATAAACCATTTTATTACTTATTATCTTCCCTATATCAGTATTTCAAATGCTGACTCTCTGTGTACCATTTAAAAACATCCATGCTAGTGCCATGTATAAAGCACCTGTGCTGGTGCTATGTAAAAGGCAACCAGTATACCCTTTCTGTAAAGTGGCTGGTGTTAGAAAGAGCATCCAACCATGGAAACCATGCCAAAACAGACAACTGGAACCTGGTGCAGCTCTTTGGCTTGCCAGCCCCTGTCAAACCATCCAACCCTGCCAGTATGGAAAATGGATGTTGAATTATGATGATGATAACAACAATGAAATATTGTTTCTACTAGAGGCACAAGCATGAAATTTGGGAGTGGGGGCTATTTCATCATCATCATTATCGTTTAACGTCTGTTCTCCATGCTAGCATGGGTTGGACGGTTCGACCGGGGATCTGGGAAGGCAGAAGGCTGCACCAGGCTCCAGTCTGATCTGGCAGTGTTTCTACAGCTGGATGCCCTTCCTAACGCCAACCACTCCGTGAGTGTAGTGGGTGCTTTTTACGTGTCACTGGCACAGGTGCCAGGCGAGGCTGGCAACGGCCATGATCGGATTGGTGCATTTTACGTGCCACCGGCACAGAAGCCAGTCGAGGTGGCGCTGGCATCGGCCACATTCGGATGGTACTTTTTACGTGCCACGGCACAGAAGCCAGTCTAGGCGGCGCTGGCATCGGCCACCGCCACCTATTTATTTACATCAATCTCATTGTTCAACTGGTACTCTTTTAATTGACCTCTATAAGGATGGAATGCAAAGTTCACCTTGACAGAATTTAAATTCAGAAGGTAAAAATGGACAAAATGCCACCAACCATTTTGTCTGGCATGATAATGATTCTGTCATCTCACATTATATGCATGTACATTTGTGTACAAATAGATGTAAGCAAATAAGTAGTTCAGGGGAAATAACATTGTAAACAAAGCCATTCCTTTATGATTGAAAAAGGAGGTTTGAAATTTGATGGAAGATTTAGGCAGATTGAGATATCTACATATATATAGATATTATGAAGATTTTGGGGTGCAAACTCGAGTAAAAATGGATAAATTAGTAATTATATATATTTTAAATATATCTTGGTTCATATATATATATAAATGGATGAATGAATTATCCTTTGTTTACAGTTAACATGGAAAATTTGAATAACACCGGCATTCAACTCCATTTATTTACTTATATATATATATATAATTCATTCATCCATTTATATATATATATATATGAACCAAGATATATTTAAAATATATGTAATTACTAATTTATCCATTTTTACTCGAGTTTGCACCACAAAATCTTCATAATATCTATATATATGTAGATATCTCAATCTGCCTAAATCTTCCATCAAATTTCAAAACTCCTTTTTCAGTCATAAAGGAATGGCTTTGTTTACAATGTTATTTCCCCTGAACTACTTATTTGCATACATGTATTTGTACACAAATGTACATGCATATAATGTGAGATGGCAGAATCATAATCATACCATCCTAGGACACTGCTAATGTTTACTTTAGTATTACTAATTAATCTCTCTCTCTCCTTCTCTATTTCCCCCTCTCTCTTTCTCTCTCTCTATCTAGCTATCTGTATGTATGTATATATATATATATATATATGTTAATAAAATAGAATATATGCATATATATAAACATATATGTACGTACCTACCTCTACATGTACATATACACGCATATATGTGTACAGGACACCAAAAAGACGTCGAACACAGAGAGACGAAACACATAGACACAAACCAAGGAACAAGACAAGCAAAAAAAAGGGAGAGATACAGGACAATAAGCACAACGAAAAATCCCCTTCTTCAGTCGCTAAGATTTCATCTACTAAACATTTCGAAGGATAAAAGCGAGACGTATACTTCGAAGAAAAATTCCTTCCCGCGAAAAGCAAATCAATTAAAATTCTGAGATCTTTTCGCAGAGGGGTAAAAAAAGCAAGACGGTAACGACAGTACAAACATATAAACAGTAAAAAATATATATATAAACAGTGGAAAAATAAATATATAACAGTGAGAGACAGGACAAGGAGAACAAGATAAGAAGGGCTGTTAACGCCAGACGAAAAAAGTATTGCAAACGCTGGATTATCGTGGAAGACAGAGAGGGAAAATTTGTCGACCAGAAGCCTTACAAGGCGGGCGAGAAAGGACAGGAAGCAGTTACGACGGAAGTATCGTCGCAGATGGATGACGGGAATGGGGGAGGAGGAGCAAGAGGAAGAGAGAGAAGAAGGGGAATGGTGCGAGGAGACCATGAAGAATGGTGAAAGGGAGAGAGAGAATGAAGAATGAGAGAGAGAGGAAGAGACAAGTTAAATGAGGGAAAAAAAAAAAGACGAAAAAGGGAATGGGAGAGAAAGAAAGAACATACATACATACATACATACATACATACATACATACATACATACAGACAGACAGACAGACAGACAGACAGACAGACAGACAGACAGACAGACAGATAGACAGATAGACAGATAGACAGATAGATAGATAGATAGATAGATAGATAGAGGATGGGAAGATAGAGAAGGAGAGAGAGAGATTAATTAGTAATACTAAAGTAAACATTAGCAGTGTCCTAGGATGGTTGGAATCCAAAGACTGAAACCTGTGAAAATGTACATGATAGAAAAGAAACACTAAATAATAAAACAGAGAAAAATTATTTTTTAGAGTAAGTCCACATATTGTACAAATTGATGCACAGGTCGTCATCAACTTATGACCACAATTGGTTCCAACTGACAGGTCGTAAGTCAGCCTGTAGGCCTACGTAGCTTTGCTTTATATTTTTACATTCTTAAGATACTTTCTCAGGTAAAAGTCACACACAGCATTCTGTATTATATTATACTGGCATTGGTCAGAAATTTGGGAGTCTCAAGTAGTCATCTTCATAAACAAATACAAGGTTCACTCGATGTCTCTGTGACAGGATAGTCATCCAACACAGCGGCAATGATAACCAAACCTAGGGGAACCGTTTGTTAGCTGACATCATCCATAGATGGGTTAATTTCTAAAAAATTAAATCAATTAGATTTCAACTGGACTATTTATTATTGCTGCTAGGAGCTGGAGCATCAATCATCGTAAAGTCAATCGGTCGTAAGTTAGATACGTTGTAAGTCAACGGCAACCTCTTATTATGAATGTGTTTAGGCTAATATAGCTAATAGGAAAAGGTGGCGAGCTGGCAGAAACATTAGCACGCTGGGCGAAATGCTTAGCGGTATTTCGTCTGTCGCTACGTTCTGAGTTCAAATTTCACCGAAGTTGACTTTGCCTCTCATCCTTTCAGAGTCGATAAATTAAGTACCAGTTATGCACTGGGGTCAATGTAATCGACTTAATCCCTTTGTCCGTCCTTGTTTGTCCTCTCTGTGTTTCACCCCTTGTGGATAGTAAAGAAATAAGTATTTCGTCTGCCGCTACGTTCTGAGTTCAAATTCCACCGAGGTTGACTTTGCCTTTCATCCTTTCAGAGTCGATAAATTAAGTACCAGTTACGCACTGGGGTCGATGTAATCAACTTAATCCCTTTGTCTGTCCTCGTTTGTCCCCTCTATGTTTAGCCCCTTGTGGGCAATAAAGAAATAATAGCTAATAGGAAAAGTTAGTTAGATACCAAGACAAATTGGCCAGCTAGCAGAATTGTTAGCACACCAGACAATATATTTGATGGCATTTCTGACTTCAAATTTCACTGAGATCTTTTAATTTTTCTTTCATTCTTATGGAGTTAATAAAATAAGTACCAGTTGAGCAGTGGGGTCAGCTTTTATGCCTGTTGCTGGGAGAAATATCTGGTAAACGTAGTGACAGGGGAAGGACATCTAACCTTTTTTTCTATTCTTCAAAAAAATTAAAGAGTAGAATAAAAAGAATGATTAACTCCCTTTAACCCTTTAACATTCAGATTTCTCTGTCAAATGTAATCCTTATTTATTCCTATTGTTTTGAATGAATTGTGCATTACCTTTTAACTTCAATGATATTATTTCAATGATGTGACCGATTATTTTTAGAATAATATGTATATCTCTCTATATATAAAGCTGAAGTTGTCTGTGTATGGCAGGTTTGGTAGCCTTCAACTAACACTATCTCCTCCGAGACCCTGCGGCACAAGTTGACCAAAATTGAGAGTATGATAGAAGAAGGCTATCTGACCATGTTAACACCAAAAATTATTTACATCAAAATGGTGCTTTTTTCTATGAAAATCCCTATTTTCTACGATTTTTTGACTGCTGTGTCGCCCTTTTTTAACCAGAAAAATATTCACTTAAAGAGAATAACAAGCTACATAATGCAAAATTTTTACTTTTCAAAAAATTCCAATTCTAAAGGGTCAAAACAAACCCAAACAACGCTGGGCGATACTGCTAGTATAGTGATATACACAATCACACCAGTAAGTTAATTTTCAATTTCACTTCCAAGGAAGTGTTAAATATGCAAATTATTATACCCAATTTACTCTAGCCATTAATATCAGTGGGTTTATAGGCAGTGTGTCTGTGGATAGTTAAGTAAGATACACAGCTACTAATGAAACATCAAGCAGATTTGAAACATGCAACATATACAGTTATCTGCAAACATACTATGTGTGTTGACATAATGTTTGCATTCATTGTAGCATGTAAATATTCTTTTTATTCTTTTACTTGTTTCAGTCATTTGACTGCGGCCATGCTGGAGCACCACCTTTAGTCGAGCAAATCGACCCCAGGACTTATTCTTTGTAAGCCTAGTACTTATTCTATCGGTCTCTTTTGCTGAACCGCTAAGTGACGGGGACGTAAACACACCAGCATCGGTTGTCAAGCAATGCTAGGGGGACAAACACAGACACACAAACACACACACACATACATATATATATATATATATATATATATATATATATATATATACGACAGGATTCTTTCAGTTTCCGTCTACCAAATCCACTCACAAGGCACTGGTCAGCCCGGAGCTATAGCAGAAGACACTTGCCCAAGATGCCACGCAGTGGGACTGAACCCGGAACCATGTGGTTGGTAAGCAAGCTACTTACCACACAGCCACTCCTGCGCCTATATATAATTTTTATAAATGTTGGTTAAAAATCTATTGATATGTTTAAAGTACAATGAAACTAAACACTATTAACACACTAGTAATTTTACAAATATATATACAAATATATGTACAGAAACATACATACATACAAATATGATGAATGCCTCATCTTGTCAGATGATAGCTGTTTCATATTCAGCCTGATTGTTCTGATTTACTTTCATCCTTGCATGTGCACAGATACGGCTTTTCATGTCATAGGACTTTATGAAATACAAAATGGGTCAAGAAATGAAATGATAGTGAAACATCTTTTCTCTCTTTCTCTTGTTTCAGTCATTTAACTGTGGCCATGCTGGAGCACCGCATTTAGTCGAGCAAATCGACCTCAGGACTTATTCTTTGTAAGCCTAGTACTTATTCTATCGGTCACGTTTGCCAAACCGCTAAGTTATGGGGACATAAACACACCAGCATCGGTTGTCAAACGATGTTGAGGGGACAAACACTGACACACAATTTTACACACACACACACACACACACATATATATATATACGACAGGCTTCTTTCAGTTTCCGTCTACCAAATCCACTCACAAGGCTTTGGTCGGCCCAAGGCTATAGCAGAAGACACATGTCCAAGGTGCCATGCAGTGGGACTGAACCCAGAACCATGTGGTTCGTAAGCAAGCTACTTACCACACAGCCACTCCTATGCCTATATGTATTTTATCAAATTTAAAGACCAAAAGCGTGTGCATCACTTTTGCCACTTTCTCTGTCACCGTAGTTGGTTCCAGTAACAAGTATTGTAAGATGACCACCACTCTTTTGACTGCAAGTTTCGTCAGAATATCTTTCTCCTAGAAGAGCTGCCTTCTCCATGGCCTTATGAAAAATAATGGGAGCCTTCTCTACCCCTAAGAAACCTATTTAACCCATAGATGGGACCCTGATAGATACTACTGTCCTGGGTCAGAATGGACTTGGGAGTATTGGTAGTTAACCCTTTCGTTACAGTATTTATTTTTAGATACTCTGTGTTTCTTCCAATTATTTTAAATATAAGAAAGAATTTAGTAAAATAACATTATTATCATTAAGCTAGTGTTAGGAACATAAATTGTGACTAAGATTTAGTGGAAGATTTGAATTAAAAACTTATGAAAACAAGACATTTATACCAATGAGCCAGAGCCGGTTTCAGCCGGGTTGGTAACAAAAGGGTTAAGGGGTGATTCCACACTCCCCACAATTCCAGAACCCCTGAACTGGCGTCCCACCAATAGATGCAGTTTAATGCCATACCCAGGACAAGTATTCATGCATACATACATACACTGACCTATGCAAAGAAATAAGCATACATGCATACTGATTTGATCCTTTTTTTTTTTTTGTCTTTTTTTCTATTACAGTTCAGCGACCTCGTAAACTCATGGTTCTACTCAACCCCTATTCTGGAGCAGGAAATGCCTCAAAGATATTTTCCTCTGCTAAGTCTATATTTGAAACTGCTGGAATAAGTTGCGACATCACAAGTAAGTAATCAAATCCTCTCTCCTCCACCTCTTACTCTTCCTCTCTTGTTTTCTTCACCTTTTTTAGTATTTGGTAGTAATGGGTCTGTTCTTTCCACTCCCTCTTTGCTATATTTCATAAGCTTGAAAATCTTTCGTTTTCCTCTTTCTTCTGTCTGTAAAACTGCATGTCTTCGTGGTTATGACTCATGATCATAAGATTGTGGTATTGATTCCTGGATCAGATAATGCATTGAATTCTTGAGCAAAACACTTAATTTTGTGTTGCTGACAAAAGAGTGTATTTCTATAATGGATCTTATCCTATCCAGCAGGGAATATATACACCACAGAATCTGGAAAACTAGTAATATGAGCCTGTCTGTATGACTTGGAAAGAAGCTTTCTTCTTTATTTCTTCTGTCTCTCTTGCCTTCTTTCTAACTTACTGGCCTGTATATTTCATCCTTTCACACTTTCTTTTCTTTCCCTGTTTCCCTTTTATTTCGTCCTATTGCCTTCATTTCTTTCCTTACTTCCTTCTTTCCATCTTTAATAGCTTGCTTGTTTCTAACTTTACAGATTTTTGTATTTGTTTTCTTCTCTCTTTCTTTCTCTTTTAAAATTTATGTCTTTTAGCCAGCCTTTCTTTTTTGCCCCTTATATTTTTCTATCTCTCTATCTTAATATCTTAATTTTCCCTTTTCCTTATATTTTTCTAGTTTTATCTGAAACAAATGACCTACCAACTGTAATACAGAACAAGGATCTAGCTCAATTCAATGGGTATATATATAACTGATTATTTTTTATCATTATATTTATAACTGGACATTGCAGAGACTGAATAGGTAGAGCAGACAAAAATTCTTGCTGGAATTGACTTTATTTTGATAAATTGAGTTTCTGTTACTAACATTCTCGGCCAAAAATGCTATGACCTTGCACTTATATTTGAAATACTTAAAGGAGAAGATTGTCAAAACCTGTAGAATGTCCAACAAAATAGTTTGCAATCGTTTCAAAAACGATTGTGGTTGACATTTCCTGTAGTAGAAATTATTAAAATCTGTAAAAAGAAGGATAAAGATCCCCTTCAGTCATGAATGACCACAGCATTGTGCCTGGAAAGTTACCCTCCAAAGCACAAGTCTAGGCAAGGTTGTTTATGGAAGTCCAGCAATCACTTGTGCATACGAACGTCCCCTCTCCAAGTCACCGATATTATCCAAGGGAAGGCAAAGGACAATACAATTTAGCACCAGTGATGTCGCAACTCATTTCTACAGCTAAGTGAACTGGAGCAACATGAAATAAAGTGTCTTGCTCAAGAAAACAACACAGCCCAAATCCGGGATTCGAACTCACAATCTCACGACTGTAAGCCTGATGCTCTAACCACTGAGCCATATTATTACTATTAAAGGAACAAGATAGTAGAACTGTTAGTGCATCAAACAAAAGGCTTAGCAGCATTTCATATAGCTTTTTATGTTCTGTGTTCAAATTCTGCCAGGGTCAACTTTGCCTTTCATCCTTTCAGGGTCAATAAAATAATTATCAGTCAAGTACTGAGATCACTGGTATCAACTTGCCTCCTTTCTTCCAAATACTGGCCTTGTGCCAAAATTAGAAAGAAGTATCATTGTCACACATATTATTATAAGTCCACTCTGTGGGGTGGTTGGTATTAGAAAAGGCGGCGAGCTGGCAGAATCGTTAGCACGCCAGGCGAAATGTGTAGCCGTATTTTGTCGGCAGTTACGTTCTGAGTTCAAATCCCGCCGAGGTCGACTTTGCCTTTCATCCTTTCGGGGTCGATCAAATAAGTACCAGTTATGCACCGGGGTCAATATAATCGACTTAATCCGTTTCTCTGTCCTTGTTTGTCCTCTCTGTGTTTAGCCCCTTGTGGGTAGTAAAGAAATAGGTATTAGAAAGGGCATCCAGCCATTAAAACCCTGCCAAAATAGACAGTGATACCTGGTGCAGACTTCTGTCTAGCCAGCTCCTGTCAAACCCTCCAACCCATGGAAAACGGACATTAAATGATGATGATGATGATGGTGATGGTGATGGTGAGTGACGGTGACAATGATGATGATGATGTGCAGGTATGGCTGTGTTGAGAAATTTGCTTCCCTACCACATGGTTTTTCATTCAGTCTCACAATGTAACACTTTCTACCTTAAGCTTTCCACTAAAGCCCCAGGTGACCAAAGCCTTTTGTGTGAATTTGATGGTCGGAAATTGAAAGAAGCCTGTCGTGTATATAGATATGTGTGTGTGTGTGTGTGTTTATGTGCTTGTGTTTGTCCTCCCAACAGCGCTTGACAACCGATGCTGGTGTGTTCATGTCCCCGTTACTTAGCAGTTCGGCAAAAGAGACCGATAGAATAAGTACTAGGCTTACAAAGAATAAGTCCTGGGGTCAATTTGCTCGACTAAAGGCGGTGCTCCAGCATGGTCACAGTCAAATGACTGAAACAAGTAAAAGAGTAAAAAGAGTGAGAGTAAAACTAACAATTTTCCCAACATAAAACCAACATATGTCTACAGTTCGTATGAGTTACTTTGGTCTCATCTACATGGACACAGCCCAGTGATTGAAACACGGAAAAGATAAAGATATTCTAACACCCTGTTGATACATATTATGTCAAATTTGTGTTCAGTTGCTATGGAATTTTGCTTAATTCTAAAGATTATATTAGTCAGATTCATTATTGTAGCTTCATCTTTGGTTCAGTTGCAGTGGAATATTGTGGAATTCTGAAGGTCACAGTAGTCAGACTTATTGTTGTAGTGTCAGTTTCACATCCACTTGCAGAATGTGTTTGAATTCTAGCAATTGCAGATATCTGGTTTCTGTCAATGGAAAAATACAGTGGCTGAAAGTTCTTCTGCTTACAATGGTAATACTGTTCTCTATGCTTAATGACAACATTATATTACTACTACAATTAAATCAGTGAGCTGGCAGGATCATTAGCATGCTGGGCAGTGCTTAGTGGCATTTCTGTCGGTCTTTACATTCTGAGTTCAAATTCCACTGAAGTCAACTTTGCCTTTCATCCTTTCAAGGGCAATGAAACAAGTACCAGTTGAGCACTAAGGACTTACCCACTCCACTTAAATTGCTGGGCTTGTGCCAAAATTTGAAGCCAATATTTACTTACGGTAAGGTGATAAACTGGCAGAATTGTTAGCACACCAGGCAAAATGCTTAGCAGCATTTCATCTGTCTTTAAGTTCTGAGTTCAAAGTCCACCAAGATTGACTTTGCCTTTCATCCTTTCACAGTCAATAAAATAGGTACCAGTCGAGCCCTGGGGTCAATGTATTCAACTTACGTCCCCCTTGAAATTTCTGGCCTTGTGTCAAAAATTTAAACCAATATCTATTTATGGTCCTTTACTTTCTGAGTTCAAATCACATCAAAGTTAACATCACTTTTCATTCTTCCATGAGCGATAAAGTCTTGGTCAAGTACTGGTGAATATCTTCAACTATTTTCCACTTAATTTCTAGCCTTCCGCTTAATATTAAGGCATTAGTTTACATTTTAAGTTCGGACATTCCTAAGGGCAACATTGTTTTTGACCCTCTAAAATTTATGATGTTGTATTCCAGTTAATTATTAAGATATGTCAACTATATTCGTTAAGAATTCGAGTTCTTGTGCAAATGTTATAAATTATTATTGTTTGATGTTACAGTGTAGTTGTAGTTGGAGGAGATGGTTCAGTAAGCCAAACAGTGACTTGCCTGATGCAAAAAGTTCAGAAGGATGATAGCATTGATCCACCATCAAATCAGGAGAAGAAGTGTCCCTTACCTATTGGAATTATACCTGCTGGTAAGTGCAAAGCTAAAGCCAATGTTATTTTGATTTTGATTTCATGGCAGCGTGATCATTCCACAGTCTTAGACATTAAATAAGAGTTGATATATATCTCTACTTTAAGGTGGTGAGCTGGCCAAATTGTTAGTACGCTGGACAAAATGCTTAGCAGCATTTCATCCTTCTTTACGTTTTTAGTTCAAATTCCACCAAGGTCAACTTTGCCTTTCAACCTTTCAGGATCAATAAAGTGGATGGAAGCACTCCGTCGGTTATGACGATGAGGGTTCCGGTTGATCCAATCAACGGAACAGCCTGCTCGTGAAATTAACGTGTAAGTGGCTGAGCACTCCACAGACACGTGTACCCTTAACGTAGTTCTTGGGGATATTCAGCGTGACACAGAGAGTGACAAGGCCGGCCCCTTGAAATACAGGTACAACAGAAACAGGAAGTAAGAGTGAGAGAAAGTTGTGGTGAAAGAGTACAGCAGGGATCACCACCATCCCTGCCGGAGCCTCGTGGAGCTTTTAGGTGTTTTCGCTCAATAAACACTCACAACGCTCGGTCTGGGAATCGAAACCGTGATCCTATGATCGCGAGTCCGCTGCCCTAACCACTGGGCCATTGTGCCTCCACTGATCAATAAAGTAAGTACTAGGTTGAACTCTAGGATCAAATGTAATCGACTTATCCCATCCTCCAAAATTGCTGGCCTTGTGCCAAAATTTGAAATCGGTACATATCTTCACCTTAAGGCAGCAAGCTGGCAGAATCGTTACTGCACCAGGAAAGATATTTAACTGCATTTCTTCTGACTTTATGTTCTGAGTTCAAACACCACTGTTTTGTCTTTCTTCCTTTCAGGGTCAATAAAATAAAGTACCATTTGAATATATATAATAATAAAGGGTAAAATTAATTAATTAATTAATTAATAATTGATAATTTTACCAAGTAGTTCGGTATGTTAAAAGAACCATTATCAGTAAACTTATACAAGAATTCTATAATTATGAGTATAATTATAATTAGGGTTCAGCAAGTTTTGCTTCACCACATACTGAAATTTAGAAATAGCAGTTAAACTCCTATTCTACTACCATAAGACATCTCCCAGTCAGTAATACTCAACAACTTACACTGCGTGAGTAGTAGAATAGTAGTTTAACTGCTATTTCTAAATTTCAGTATGTGGTGAAGCAAATTTTGCTGAACCCTAATTATAATTATACTCATAATTATAGAATTTTTGTATAAGTTTACTGATAATGGTTCTTTTAACATACCGAACTACTTTGTAAAATTATCAATTATTAATTAATTAATTAATTAATTTTACCCTTTATTATTATCATTATTATTATTATTATATATATATATATATATATGAAGGCACATAACTCAGTGGTTAGAGTGTCGGGCTCACAATCATGAGGTAGTGAGTTTGATTCCCAGACCAGGCTGTGTGTTATGTTCTTGAGCAAGACACTTTATTTCATGTTGCGCCAGTTCACTCAGCTGTAGAAATGAGCAGCAACATCAATGGTGCCAAGCTGTATCAGTCTTTGCCTTTCCCTTGGATAACATCAGTGGTGAGTAGAGGGGAGGGTGGCATGCATGGGTGACTGCTGGTCTTCCGTAAACAACCTTGCCCAGACTTGTGTCTCAGAGGAGAACTTTCTAGGTGCAATCCCATGGTCATTCATGACCGAGGGATGGGATTGTTACCCTTACCCTTATATATATGTATATATATATATATTTGTGTGTATATGGTTAGCGTTAGGAAGGGCATCAAGCTGTAGAAACACCGCCAGATCTGACTGGCCTGATGCAGCCTTCGGGCTTCCCAGACCCCAGTTGAACCATCCAACCTTTGCTAGCATGGAAAGCGGACGTTAAACGATGATGATGATGATGATGATGATATATATATATATATATATATATATGACAAGCTTCTTTCAGTTGCCATCCACCTACCAAATTCACTTATAAGGCTTTTGTCAACTTGGAGCTATTGCAGAAGAAACTTATCCAAGGCGCCACACAATGGAATTGAACCTGAAACCACACAATTAGGATGCCAACTTCTTAACCGTGCAGCCATGTCTGTGCTCATTGGGTGAAATACAATTCCATCATCTAAATGAAATATAGATTTCAAATTTTGGCAGAAGGCCAATTAGTTCAAGAGAATAGGTAAGTCAGTTGCATCAACCCCAGTGATGAAAGGCAAAGGGATGAAAGGCACAGTCCACCGTGACACAATTTAAATTCAGATCATAAAGATGGGCGAAATACTGCTAAACATTTTTGTCTAGTGTTCTAATGATTCTGCAGCTCACCTGCTTCATCATCTAAATGAAATATTATAATGTATGAAACAGTTGCTTCATGAAGGTTAATGATGTTACGTTCATAATGTAAATATTGAGTTATTTCAGGCCACCATATTTCATTCTGGGTATCACATAATTTTTACATATTCTCTTCTAGGTACTGGTAACATGATGGTAAAGATGTTACACGGCAATGATGATATCATAACAGCAACACTTCACATCATACGAGGTGAGTTCTCGGTTTCGTCTGTCTGTCATCCATTAATGAATTAGTAATAAATTAATGAGCTACAGATACATAAAAAGCACTATCCAAATGTGATCAATGCCAGGCTCACCTGACTGGCCTCATTGCCAGTGGCACATAAAAACCACCCACTACACTCTCGGAGTGGTTGGCATTAGGAAGGGCATCCAGCTGTAGAAACCTTGCCAGATCAGATTGGAGCCTGGTGTAGCTGCTGGCTTTCCAGACCTTACTCAAACCGTCCAACCCATACCAGCATGAAAAATGGACGTTAAATGATGATGATGATGATGAGATACTGAAACACATTTGCAGATTATGAAGAGACCTCTTTAAACGTATTATAGAACATTTAATTTCATTTTTCATATTTGGCATTGTCCTTGACTTGTTAAATGATGGTGATGATGACAATGTGAAGTCCATGTTGTCTTATATTCTTCATCAGACTCAGTCAGATTCTCAGTCTTTCTGTTATTACCCACCTATCGTCTTTACTGTGAAGATGGACTTTGTCCAAGACATTGAATACTTCTCTCCTCACAGTGTGTGTGTGCGTGTGAGAGAGAGACTGTGTGGTGGGAAGTATGTGTGAGTGTGTATTAGTATTATGTTTTTCCACCCCACTACTTGGCAACCGTTGTTAGTGCACATCCCTGTAACTCAGCAGTTTGGCAAAAGCAACCAATAGAATGAATAAATACCTGAGTTACAAATAAGTACTGAGGTCGATTTGTTTGACTAAACCTTTGAAGGTAGCATGGGTGTCCCAGTATGGCCACAGTCCAATGAATGGAACAAGTAAAAGATAAGTTTTGTTTATTAGCCACACAGGGCTGAACACAGAGGAGACAAATTACAAAGTAGAGTTTTTCTTTTGGGAGAGAAGAAAAAGGGTGGGATAGTTTTTCGATCGAAAAGAAAAGTAAAAGAAAAAAGAAAAAAGAAAAAAGAAAAAGAAACGATCAATAGGGACCGTGTATCACAGAAATGTCATGATGTAAAGTGTAAAGGGGGAAACAGATAAGGTTTATCTGTGGAAAGAAAAGCCTACGGAAAAGACCACGGTAACCTCGGTCAATAATGTCACATGTTAACACATTTATTTGCAAGTAAGTAACTCTCTGTTTTAAATTTTTCCGGGTTCATAGAATTATGCTTAAGGTGTCTTCGTCATTCATACATGCCATCCTTGCTGCATTCACCCATCTTTTTTTAAAACATTCACTAGACAAAACTTGCCTCTCTACTCTCACTTTCCTTTTCAAGTGATACTTGAAGAAGTTGATGAGAGATTGACCAGAGAGGAAAGTGTTTGTCTCTAATCCTTTCAGACGCGTCCACCAGATACATTCCTTCGCCATAGCCGCAAGTAAAAGCTATTTTTGGTATATCACAACTATTAAGAATACATATTTGAAGTAAATTACACAACCAATGCCTTGTGAGTGGATTTGGTAGACAGAAACTGAAAGAAGCCTGTCGTATATATATGTATATATATATATGTGTGTGTGTGTTTGTGTTGCTGTGTTTGTCCCCCTAGCATAGCTTGACAACCGATGCTGGTGTGTTTACATCCCCCATCACTTAGTGGTTTGGCAAAAGAGACCAATAGAATAAGTACTGGGCTTACAAAGAATAAGTCCTGGGGTCGATTTGCTCGACTAAAGGCGGTTCTCCAGCATGGCCGCAGTCAAATGACTGAAGCAAGTAAAAAGAGTAAAGAGCGTTATCTATTTGTATTAGCATAGGTACTTGTATCTCCCAGTCCAACTCATAGTACTATCATATTTCTAGTATTTCTTATATCGTTTTCTTTGAGCAATGTATGAAAACTATTTATTTTTACCACCCTAGTATGTATGCATCTTCACCTACATCCATTGACTTACTCCTTTTTATCCAATAGCTGTAGCAACATGTCTAATCTATTCAGTGGTGTTCTGGCAACACATAAATCATTTTTCTGCCTTCTTCCTTTTCTATCTTCTTCCATTTTTTTGTGATGCTTCATCCACCAAATACCAAATAATTAACCTAATTTTATATAGTTGTTTGCTGATTTAGTAATGGCAACACAGTCACTAATCTAATAAAAGTACAAATGAAAGTTAGGCATCTCTGAAGATTTGACAGTGTAATTTGATTATCTAATTTACGTTACATAACTAGTAAGCATCCTTTGTTAATGAATGATTAATGTAAGATGATGTAACTTGATATTTCATAAACAATCTCTCCTCTTGTTTTCTACATGTGTGTGTATGTGTGTGCATGTGTGTGTGGTTACTGTACTGGCATTTCACATCTAGTCATTTGAATTTCACATTTTCAATCATCACACTGTACGATGGCAAGTGGGAACATAGAATTCACACAACTAGATGCAAAACAACAACAGCTCTTGCCCCTCGGCAATGAGTGCTGTTCTGAACTGTTTGCCTGTACCTACAAGTACTCCACACACATGCACACACACTCACACACACACATACACATGCACATACACACATTATACATATATCTATATATAATATACATGTTTATATTATATATTGAGAGAGGGGGATGGAGTGAGGGAGAGACAGATATATATATATATATATATATACACATCATCATCATCATCGTTTAACGTCCGCTTTCCATGCTAGCATGGGTTGGACGATTTTGACTGAGGGCTGGCAAACCAGATGGCTGCACCAGGCTCCAGTCTTGATTTGGCAGAGTTTCTACAGCTGGATGCCCTTCCTAACGCCAACCACTCTGAGAGTGTAGTGGGTGCTTTTACGTGCCACCCACACGGGCGCCAGTCAGGCGGTACTGGCAACGACCTCGCTCGAATCCTTTTATACATGCCACCAGCACAGGTGCCAGAAGGCAATTTTGGTAACGATCACACTCGAATGGTGCCCTTTTTACGTGCACGGAAGCCAGTTGGCTGCTCTGGCAACGATCACGCTCGGATGGTGCTCTTGGCACCCTACTAGCATAAGCACAAGTCCCAGAAGGCGATGCTGGTAACGATCACGTTCGAATGGTGCCCTTCACGCTCGAATGGTGCCCTTCACGCTCGGATGGTGCCCTTTAAGTGCCACTGGCATGGAAGTCGGTTAGCTGCTGTCAATAATCACACTCGTATGGTTCTCTGTGCACTCTGCTAGCACGGTCGCCAGTCATCAAATTTGATTTTGCTTTTGATTGGTTGATTGATTTATTTATTTCACTTGCCACAACAGGTCTTTGCAAGCAGAGTTTTAGTGTACAAAGGAGGAAAAGGTACGTATAAGTGGGCTGGTTACACCCCTGGCATAGGCCATGAGATTATGGTTTCATTTGGCTTGCCTGGTCTTTTCACGCACAGCATATTTCCAAAGGTCTCGGTCACTAGTCATTGCCTTGGTGAGGCCTAAAGTTCGAAGGTCGTACTTCACCACTTCATCCCAGGTCTTCCTGGCTCTACCTCTTCCACAGGTTCCCTCAACCGCTAGGGTGTGGCACTTTTTCACACAGCTGTCCTCATCCATTCTCGCCACATGACCATACCAGTGCAGTTGTCTCTCTTGCACACTACATCTGATGCTTCTTAGGTCCAACATTTCTCTCAAGGTACCTACACTCTGTCAAGTATGCACACTGACATTACACATCCATCGGATCATACTGGCTTCATTCCTCGCGAGCTTACGCATGTCCTCAGCAGTCACAGCCCATGTTTCACTGCCATGTAGCGTGGCTGTTCGTACACAAGCGTCATACAGTCTACCTTTTACTCTGAGCGAGAGGCCTTTTGTCACCAGCAGAGGTAAGAGCTCTCTGAACTTTGCCCAAGCTGTTCTTATTCTAGCAGCTACACTTTCAGCGCACCCACCTCTGCTACTGACTTGGTCCCTAGGTAACGGAAGCTGAGAGAGAGAGAGAGAGAGAGAGGGGATGGACCAGATAGATAGTCAGACAATTAGGTATGTGAGTAGGATAGTAGGTTTGTAATTAGGTAGGTTGTACACAGATAGAGAGATGTCTAAAAACAGATATATGGTGCATATTTATATTTTCAAAATTTATCTGAATGATTTTTTTTATCGTAAAGAAAACTCCAGGCTATATTTTTGTTTTCTTTTTTGATTCTGTCCAAATAGGATTTCACCAATCCAGCAACATGTACAGCATTTATCAAGATGGCAAATTATCCCTGTATTCGTTCCTCATGATAGGTTTTGGATTTTCAGGAGAGTTAATCAAGTCCTCTTTGAGCAAGAGTTGGATGGGTTCTGCCAAGTATCTGTGTAAGTAGCAAGTAAATAATTACTCTTGTTCTCTTTGTGATAATGGTATATGAGTCAGGCAGTCGTGATGTGTATAGCCTGTTGTGATGCGAGGGGAGCAGTCGTTCATTAGAGGTGATTGATTGAAGTGATGCTGAAATTGTACATAAACTATGTTATTGGTGGTGCTAGGGGTGATGGTGATTGCTAAGTATTGTTGTTTTGGTAGTGATGATATGTGCGTGAATTAGTGGTGGTAACCATGGATTATGATAGACTGTGGAAGTAGTTTGCTGAGAATTAGAACAATAGATATAAGACCCATGTTAAAAAAGATGCCCAACAAGTCAACTTCTGTTGTGGGTATATTATTTGAAGTTGTGACACAAGATGTAGTGTGACTATTGTTGTTTCTATTGCTGCTACTGCTACAACTGTTATTGTTGCTAATTACTCTATTTAATGGTCTACATTGATTATAAATCTTTATCAGTTTCCTGATTTCTTTCTTTCTTCTTTATTGTTTTCATTTAGCTGTATGATGTTAAATTTTTTTCCTTTGTGGTATTCTTGTACTATGCTTTTATGACGTTGACTATTTCTAATTAGTCTTTGTATTTTTTATATTACTTTATGGGCTGTTTTTTGTATTTTTCTGTTGTACCTATAATTACTTTGTTGAATGTATCTATTTCACTGCCTATACTGGTCATTGTTGTTCTGTTGTTGAAGCCTAAAATGCTTGATTCTATTTTTTGGTGGACTCCATTTCAGTATGCTGCTTTGGGGCTTGTAGAATCATTTTTGCTTTCTTCGTTAAAGAATGTGTATGTTGAAAAGGTAATTGATAGTCTAATATTTGAAAGATTGTTCTACCAACAGGTTATGGTAGCTTGGTGCAGAACACAAAAAAATGATGTCTGGGGGAAGAGTAGGTATAGTTGGCTTGTTACAGTGTGTGTGGTGGGGGGACCATTGTTATGGGTTGTTTAGAATGTAAAGGAAGTTTATTTGTGTTACTATAAGGCTACATTTTGTGTTATCTGTACTATTTGAAAACCAGGATGTGTTGAGTGCTTTGAAGTCTTCCCCAGCATTGGTGTTTGACAGAATGTTAAAGTGTTGCAGCAGGCATGTGTAACCTGGTGAGACGATTGTTGAGGTCAGTGGTGGTATATATATGCTTATTTTATGTGCTTTGTAATTTGAGGTTTTACTTTTGAAAGCCTGCATTTCCAGTGTGTTGTTAATGATTGCTAGTTTGCAAATGCCATTTGGAGCATCTATGTACTAGATATATGATGACATTTTATGAAGCTTCTTTCGGTGTGAGAGATTCTATCTAATGTGGCCTCAGTGCCCAGGCTGTGATCCACAAAGTTGAGACAGTGTTGTCAAACAACAACAATGGAGAGATACACAGAGAAATGTATTGGTGCAATGGCTGGGAGGGGGCTCAATAATCATAGGTCCTCATTTCAAATCCAAAAGAGGTGCAATGACAACATTAGCCAGTAATATATGGTGATCAAAAGAGGAAAGACTGCTGCGCAAAACCAACTGAAAAACGCTGGAATAGCCTGGATTATTTTTGAATAGAATATGTTGCAAGCTTTGTTTGGCTGAGAAAAGAATCATTCTAAAAAATTCGTATGATCTAGGTACTGTCCTGAACACAAAAAGCGAAATATTCGATTGTTGCCATCAAGATAGAAAATTTGTTCTGGCAATGTGGTTATCCCCCTTTTTGGACTAAAGAATAGAAAACCTGTTCACACGCACAGCTAATCCTCTTCAGCCACTGCTGACTTCATCCCATGGGGAGTAACTCTTCTTTCCTTCTTGAAAGATAGAAAGATATAATTTTTCATCACACATTTTTGTTCTGCTTTTCAGCATCTCAAAGTGAACCAGAGCTGTATAACTAGCTTCATAAAGGTGGTTATGCATTCTAGCCAGCATGTCTAAAGGGTTATCGATACTGCTTAGTGCAGCAGTCAAAGTGAAACTAACGGTAACAGTCTAACTAGTTAATGCCATAACCAGGAATATACTGCTTGATTATATAAAAATATAAATGTGTGTGTGTATGTGTGTGTGAGTGCATGTGTGTGTGTATACATACACAAACACACATATTGTGCATTTTCTAATTATTAATTCCCTTACTATTCTAGTTTCGCTGTTGGCCTGTTTATTTTCAAAACGACAACCTCTGAAGTTGAAGCTGTCCTACAGATTAGTTCGGTGAGTGAGTTTGTGTATATTATTGTGTGTGTGTGTGTGTGTGTGTACGCGCGCACGCACATGTGTATAAATGACTAACAAAGATATACAGGTGTCAATTCATTATGGCCATTTCTAGTGACTCCTTTTGTTGATTAATGAAAACATTACATCATTTGAAAGAAACCGTTCTTGTCAGATGATTGCATAGGCTTCAAACATAGAGGATACAACCATTTACTTAACATATTTACATCAATAATGGAACTCAACGTATTTGCATTGTTTCTTTTGTCATATCTGTGGCAGAAAGAGTTTAGAAAATAATGCGTACCTCGTCAAGTCAACTATAATTTAGAGAGTAACAGAGTAATAGTGGGGGTCAGGATAAAACGTGTGGTAACCTTGTTAATTATGTGTAGAATGTAGTCTTTAACCATTTAGAATCAAAATCATTGAGAGTTGTCAGCTGTATTCTAGTTAATATACTCAAAGACACATAAATATTTCTTCCCTATCTCAACTAATATCTCTCCCATCTGTGCACACATAAATCAATACAACTTGGGCAAGTGTGTTCTACTATAGCCTCAGGCTGACCAAAGCCTTGTGAGTGGATTTGGTAGATAGAAATTGAAAGAAGCCTGTCGTATATATATATATATATATATATATATATATATATATATATATATATATATATATATATATATGTATGTGTGTGTATATATATATGTATGTGTGTGTATATGTTTGTGCGTCTGTGTTTGTCCCCCCAATATCGCTTGACAACCGATGCTGGTGTGTTTACGTCCCTGTAACTTAGCGGTTCGGCAAAAGAGACCGATAGAATAAGTACTAGGCTTACAAAGAATAAGTCCTGGAGTCGACTTGCTCGACTAAAGGCAGTGCTCCAGCATGGCCGCAGTCAAATGGCTGAAACAGGTAAAAGAATAATAATAATAATAATAATAATAATAATAAAAGATAGGCTACAGCAAATATTCTGCTCAATACCACAGATTTGCTTGTCAGTTGTTTGACCATAACCAGTTGAGCATGTCCCTTAATGGCTGACGATATGTGCATCTCTGATCACGAGCAGAAGTAGTGGGGTAGCATCATGGCCATGTGTTGAGAAGGATTCTTTGGGGTTTGAATAATTCACCTCTGGAAACATGGGTGGTTCTTTCAACATCCTTAAACAACCCTTATTCAGGGACCTTTTGAGCGGGATGGGCTACTCAACCTGAAGAAAATTCTAACTGGGCTCCACCTGCAAGGTCATGTGCTGTTTATCTTGATATGAGATCACCATGTCGCACACATATGGTTGTGATGCATGTGCCTGGTGTACCCTTATCAGACGGGTAGTCATGATGGGTATATTGGGCTTCGTATATTTTACCCCAGTGTCACTTTGATGGCATGAACTGCTCTCTCACTCAATAATAATAATAATAATAATAGTAATTTCTGTCGCAGGCATAGTTTTGAGAGGGGAGTGAGTGTATTACATTGACCCCAATGCTTAAATGGTGTTTATTTTATCAACCTCAAAAGATGAAAGGTAAATGAACAAGAAGAACAATGATAACAACTACAATCATAAGAAATATTTTGTTCAAAATAGGCTTGTTTTTATTATTTTGTTTACTTTGTTTCTTTTGCAGGGACACTGACACCAGTTGTGGAATCGATGTAGGTAAGTCGATTTTGGAAATATGATATAACTGGAAAATGTAAAAAGCATCCATGCTGGTGCCTCATAAAAAGCACCCAGTACACTCTGTAAAGTGGTTGACATCAGGAAGGGCATCCAGCCATAGCAACCAAACCAAAACGGACAATTAGTACAGGGTGTGATGGAAGAAATTAGATGCAGTAGGAATGTTATAGATAGATTCTCATACATCAGATGGCACCCAGCTTAGTTTAACCCTTTCATTACTGTATTTATTTTGAGATGCTCTGTGTTTCTTTCAATTATTTTAAATCATCATCATCATCATCGTTTAGCGTCCGCTTTCCATGCTAGCATGGGTTGGACGGTTCAAACTGGGGTGTGGGAGGCCAGAAGGCTGCACCAGGCCCAGTTTGATCTGGCAATGTTTCTACGGCTGGATGCCCTTCCTAACGCCAACCACTCCATGAGTGTAGTGGGTGCTTTTTACGTGCCAGATGAGTCTGGCAAACGGCCACGATCAGATGGTGCTTTTTATGTGCCACTGGCACGGGGGCCAGGCGAGGCTGGCAACGGCCACGAACAGATGGTGCTTTTTACGTGCCACCGGCACGGGGGCCAGGCGAGGCTGGCAACGGCCACGAACGTAAA